>NW_009953648.1:399873-405195 GCF_000747805.2 Chaetura pelagica
CGGGGCCAGAGAGAAGGCGGAGCCCCGCCCCCCAGCGCGCGCTCAGCCGGGGTTGGGTGGGAGGGCTCCGGTGGGGAACGACGCTCAGGGGGTCGTGGGTTCGCGGCTGCACTCCGTCTTCTCAGTCCCTTCAGGTTCCTCAGGCTCCTCAGTCTGAGGTTCCCTGAGCCCCCGGGCGGACCCGCGTACCCAGCAAACCCTCCTCAGGGCCCGCCCGCCGCCCCCTCTCCTCTTCCCGTGACTGGAAACAAACAGGTAACGCTGGCCGGGCGCCGTAGCGTGTCTGCTCAAGATAAACAAGAGTTCCTCGGTGCCACTGGGCTCTTCTCGGCCCCAAAGCGCCGTTACCTTCGTAACGGGGCAGACTTTGTCCCTGCAGCTCCCCAGGCCGGGCAGCCAGGCCCGCCAGCCCCAGGGCTGCTCTCCTCAGCGGAAGGGAGGAGCTACCGTCTCTAAAATATTTAAGACAATGGGCTATTAGATACATTTAGAAAATTCTGGCAAAAAGAATAAAGCCCCAGAGCCGATGTGCGAGGCGTTTGTTGTCATCTAGGCCAATATTGCCACCTGGCGCTGGTGTGAGGGAAGTTCGCTGTGCTCTCCAATTTGTTGGTTTTTATGACCGAAATAGTGCTTGTAGAAGCCGGCAAGTAATACTTATCACTTTAAAAGCTCTCATAGTCCCTATCTTCCTTTCCAGATTGATCTGTGGGTAAAGGCTCTGTCTCTCCAGCCTCTTGGAAGCTGCGGTGTTCCAGCACCTTGGGAGTGTGGCTGAACCCAGCCCCCAGGGGAAAGGAAAAACCTGCCTTTTGAATTCATCACAGGTTCGTTTTTCTTTTCTATATGTGGCTGGAGAGCACCATGAAACAATAACACAGAAGGTGTTCGGAAAAAAAAACAACCCACAACAGGGTATTGGTACAAAATACGTGTTGAAATAATATGAAAGTGCTCAGAGAACAATCACAAGAAATGCGGCTCTTTTAACAAGCTGAGGATAAAAAAACAATTAAGTGCTCAAAAACAAGCACATAAATCTCAGTTAACAGCACTTCTGTTGCTCCAGCACTGCAGAGCAGTAAAAGCAGAGCAAAGTGCCGTGATGAAATGTAAAGCAACCCAGCCATTTCTGCCCAGTAAAAGTCACATATAGATTGCAAAACGTATGGTGCTAATAAACAGACTCATCAATCACACCAGCGTTTCCTGAGGACAAAAGCAAGCCTTGCTCTGTTTCCCTGGCTTCACTTCCATGCCAGTAATTCGTTCCTCTCAGACCACATTGGTTCTCTCTCAATTTCCTTTGTTGTCCTTTGGTTGAGGCACTGAAGTAGCTTCGAGGTGAGTGGGTTTGACCTTTATTGGTTGCATTTGTGCTGCAGGAGGAGCAAGACAGCTCTGACCATCGCAGCTGCTGCTCTGACACACAGGGCTCCAGTTCCCTAAGCCTATCCTGGTACTGACCACCAGAGAATGTTTCTAGCATTCCTAAGTTTCTCTTTCTCAGTATGTGCACAAAGCCTGGTGGATTTGGGTAAAAACTGCTACTTCTCCAGCTGCCTGAGAGCTGCAGGACCTCAGAAGGGCTCTCATGGTATGTGAGGCATGCCCAGAGCAGAGCTCTGCAGCTGTTCCTGAACAGGTCTCTGTCCTTTCCTGGTGCCTTCTTTGTTAAAGCACAACCAGCTCTAAAAGTCTTGGGTTCGGCCCTGAGACAAATGTAGGAGAGCTTTATTGGAGAAACAGTTTTTCAGGGAACTGAGCCAGTCAGCATCTATTTATTGCCCATATAGCACATGCATTATGTGGCTGACCTAAGTGTATACTCCTCATTTTTTGCCAATTTCAAAAATACCTGGTGCAGAAGCAGAGCCCTCTGGTTGTGTTTCTTAGAGCCCACACCCGTCCTGAGGGCAGCAGGAAGGCACCCATTTTAGGGTACCCATCCTAGGGCAACCATCCCTGCCCTCCTGGGTTAGTCTTGGGAGAAAGGAAGATGGCTGGGCAAGATGTAAAACCACAAGAAACGTCATTTGTTTTCTGGGTAGAACCTCTTCCTGTAGAACCAGTAAAATTGTTAATTATTACATATCCAGGCACAAATACAGGCTGGGGGGAGAATGGCTAGAGTCCCAAGGAAAAGAACTTGGGGTAGTAGATTCTTACCAGCTCCACATGAGCCACCAGTGAGGGCTGGAGCCCAGAAGGGCAACTGTGTCGTGGGCTGCATCAACAGAAGTGTGGGCAGCAGGGCCAGGGGGGGATCCTGCCCCTCTGCTCTGGTGAGACCCCCCTGGAGTGTTGTGTCCAGCTCTGGAGCCCTCAGCACAGGAGAGACATGGAGCTGTTGGAGAGGGGCCAGAGAAGGGCCATGGAGATGAACAGAGAGGAGGAGCAGCTCTGCTCTGGAGCCAGGCTGGGAGAGTTGGGGTGTTCAGCCTGGAGAAGAGAAGGCTCCAGGGAGACCTTAGAGCAGCTTCCAGTGCCTGAAGGGGATCCAGGAAAGCTGGGGAGGGACTTTTCACCAGAGAGGGCAGTGACAGGACAAAGGTAATGGTTTAAAAATTAAAAATGGGAGATTTAGGTTAGGTATCAGAAATAAATCCTTCACCATGAGGGCAGGAAGGTGCTGGCCCAGGTTGCCCAGGGAAGCTGTGGCTGCCCCATCCCTGGCAGTGTTGAAGGGCAGGTTGGATGGGGCTTGTGCAGCCTGGGCTGGTGGGAGGTGTCCCTGCCCATGCAGGGGGGTTGGATCCTGATGGTCTCTTCCAGCCTTAACCACTCTATGATTCTATGATTTATGTCATAGACTTCAACAATGAATAGTTTTTTCTTTAAATACACTGGTGCTGTTACATTCCTGCAGACAGCACAGTGCAACAGCAGCCCGTGTTCCTGCTTCCCAGTTTAATTTGTACAGAGATGGAACCACAGCTACAGTAGCACGTGACACGATCGTTGTCATCTGACTGAAGACTATTGAATAATTTCTTAAAAACTGAAAATACACCTTTTGGCCTAAAAAAAGCAATTTCTCAGTTTGGATTATTGCACAAACACTGGTTTCTGCAGAAGGCTGCACTGAATCCAAACAAATCGGGCATCTTGTTAAGAGCAAGGTACTAATTTACTCTGTCTGTGGTTACTGTCACTGAAGCCCTGATGGTCACACCTTTCACCTCCCCACTAGTTTCTGTGTCTTTTACACATTTGGCAGCCTTCTCCTTTCTCCTCTTTTGTAGGCCTCACCTCCCCTCAGGCCCAAGGAAGGGAGACAACATTCCTTCTAGCCAGGAACTGAAGCGTAGGAGGTGGTGAACTGTACTGTGCAAGCAGCAGAAGTAGGAATTCCAGGCCGCAATTCCTTTGTGGAAAACATCCAATCTCCTTCAGAGTGCCAGAGGGAAGGAAGTTAAAAATCTGTCCCTGCAGGAGAGGCTGTGGAGGAGAGGGTGTTTTTTTGTGGCAGGAGGGCACCAGGCCCCCAGGCTCCACTCCTGCTTCTCTGTCTCCCACAGACAAGAATTCCACAAGACTTTCAAATCCTGCTGCACCCCACAGCCTTATGATTTAATGAAAACCAAAAGGAGCAAGTTTAAATATAAATAAGTTTAATAAATAGAAGTCACTGAAAAAACATACATTAAACAAGCAGTGAGAGGGGATTTACAATTTAAAAATGGTGTATTCTTATTATACCTTGCCCCCAGCCACCTCTGATGTTTCAAGTTAGTATATCCAGGTCCTGAAAACAAGTACTTCCCCAGCAGTCCCATTGAAATTGTGCTCTGGAAATTTCCATCTTCTCTCTCTCTCTCTTTCAAATGGGGATCTTCAGAATAGCACCAACAGCAGTATTTCTTCTAACAACTCCTGCTGCTGCAGTGAGCCCACACCTACAGCAGAACATGACAACCATTTGCCTGTAATCAAAAAACACAGTTAGCAGGAGTCAAAACACCCAATTCAGCCATTAGCTGGCCTTCATTGTTATAGGAAAGATGCAGTATGAAACAAAACATCTCCATAAGTATTTTTAGTGTTCTGACTGCACATTGTCTGCATCCCATCTAGGATTAACTCCACCCAGGAGTTACTCCACTCTCAAGCATGCAGGGTGCTGCCAAACCTGGCTCCTTCCAGCGCCAAAACAGCGCCGGGTGGTGCCAGGAGTGACTCAGCAGCACCTTTCTCTCCCAGCAGCATAACACTATCCCAGGCACTGAGCAGCAATGGGGAGCTGACTACTGCTGGAGGAAACAACTTCAACCTGAGTTTTCAAAGGGCAGAAGGGAGTACAGGCTCATAAGTACATCCCTCCAGTGTAGCAAGCCTCGCTCCTAATGCTTCCTCTCATCAAGGGCTTCCTCTAGCCCACAGGAAGCATTGCCTGCTTTGATAGACGAACCAGGTTGTAATTCCCAGCCCAGAGGCTGGCACAACAGCGTGCTCACAAGAAAGCAGAGGCCATTTGTTTTACTCAGTAAAGCAGTAGAAGCCTTTTGGCCTATCTCCCCTTGTTAGCTTGTGGAGGGAACTCACCCATGTGGCTCAAATGCTCCTCAGCAATCCCGGTGCAGGTTATTCCTTCACATCTCCCCCCCACAGGGTCACACTATTGCATAACTCGGGGGTTTCACACACGAAGGGCACCAGCCAGGGTTTACCTTCCCAGCTGCTCTTTGCTGCCCCAGACCTCCGAGCTTCAGCCCATCCCTTCACACGCTTCAGCCACGGATCAGCTGGGAGCCCTGAAGAGCACACAAGAGAAACATTCGCTTCAAATATTCAATCACTTACATCTGCATTGAGAGAACTAAACAGCTGGGGTCTGGCTTGCAGAAGGGAGGGGGGAATAATAAATCAAACCGAATAATAAGCTGAGAAATTACTTCTAAACGGCGCCGCCTGAACAAATGACCCTCCGGTGCCAGGGCCTCGCAGGAGCGGCAGCGGGCACGGCCGGCTTTCGGCCATTAAAAACAACTTTAAAAAGGGGGGTTGGGGGAATATTAAACAGGGCGTTTTCCTTTTCCAGAGCCCCGTGGAGGGGGTGAGGCCTCCAGGCCCGGTGCCCCTCACCGCATGGCGGAAGGGAGGGAAGGGAAGGGAAGGCCCGGGCCCCTCATGGCGGGAGAGAAGACCTGGGCTCCTCACCTCACGGCGGTCGCTCCATCTCCTCGAGCCGCCCTCCGTGTCTCCCCGCGCCGGACCAGCCCGATCCAGCCCGGACCAGCCCGGTCCCGCCGGACCAGCCGGTCCCGCCGGCTCCGCAGGCTCCGCCCGCCGTTGCGGCCGCCCCCTCCGGGCGGGGCCGCG
>NW_009953648.1:405393-417867 GCF_000747805.2 Chaetura pelagica
GCCCGGGCTGAGGGGCCACGAGCCGCGTCCTCTCGGGAAGGAGCCGCTCAGACCGCGCGGTTCGTCCTCTGTTCGAGGCCGGACCAAAAGCCGGCGCGGAGTTCCGGCTGGTTCCCTCCTCCTGCGGCGCTGGCAGGAACAAACACAGGGCAGGGCGACTCCTCAGGCACCGGGAGGTCTGGTCCCAGCCCGGGCTCGCACAGCCCCTCCTGCAGCTCCGAGCCACGGCCCCTCGGGCTGTGCCAGCACAGACAGGGTCGTGTCCTGATTTACCCCATTCTGCTAATTTCCGGGAGCAGGATCTCTTGGCTCTGATCCCTCCTTTATTCTGTAGCTGAGCATTTACTCGGCAGGGGTTAAAGATGTTTCTGGAGCCTGTTGAGCTGCTTTGAACACAAACTGGGGTGCAGGGAGTTCAAGGGAGACTGTCCGGGCTAGAAGAGCTCTCTGAAGGCTGCCTGTGCTTTAGCTTCGTGGTGATTTAATCTCTAGTCTGGCTTGAAACAAAGCCTCTCGGTCCCTTCAGTCCCCAACACAGCACTTGCAGGAGAAAAGGACAATGTATTTAGCTCCCACCAAGCTACAGTGAACAACCAGCCAAGCTGGGATCTCGGTATGGAAGAGCAACGTGGTGTTTGCTGACACCAGCTGTGTCCTGGGAGAGGGGGGAAGGCCAACACAGCTAAGCAGATGAAACCACCATGAAACCATCTCTGGGATTGTCAAGGCTCTTTGCTGTTGGCAGCCCACATCTGCTTCTCAGCTGGCTCTTCCTCCCTCCTGTGCCTGAAGTGCAGTGTCAGGGGTGAGCAGGGAGCCAGCTCACCTTCTCTCCTCTACCTGGGGCTTGATTTCATTTGTTCCAGCTTCATAGGTGCTGTGTTCCCTGCACTGGTTCTCCGTGTGCCTCTGTGTGTATCAGCATTGAGATTTCTGTGGATGCTTACAGCAAAAAGTAGCCCTCAGCACCCAAGGAGAGACCCAAGTCAGATTCTTCAGCCTGGAAAAAATTGATTTAGTAGCCAGATAATTGAACTAGAGAGAAGTATTAACTGAATGGACGGTTTTCACTCTCAAAACAAGAACAGGAGCTTTTCTGTTAGAGACAAATTTTCTCTTGTCTGCTGACGTCTTAAACGGGTGCTGCTGGACTTTCTACCCACCTGAAGATGAGCCAGGTGTTTCATCCCACTCCAGAGGGGACCCTAGGATTTCCACTTCCCAGCTCTCCTCACAAGATGGCATTACAGACTGAAAAGCTGAGCCGGCTCAGCTAATGCTTGGAAATCCTTTCCAGAGCCCGGGGTATCCGACCCCAGGAGAATCTGTGTACTTAACCCTGCCAGATGAGCTCCTCCACCAGGTCTCAGCCCCTGATTCTTGCTTTTAATCACATCCCTTTAACATCCAGGCTGTGCTTTAAGCCCACGGCTTGTGGAATGCAAAGCTGCTGCTGTTGCTCCTGTAACCAACGAACCATCTAATTGCACAGATTTAAGCTAGTTATAACCTTGACAGTTACTGGCATGCAGGGTGCTTTAATCTTGACCAGCAACAACTCCAGCTCTTCCAGGGCCTCCTCTGACCCCGAGAAGATGCTGCTAATCAGACCCAGTGGTGAAGCAATTTCAGATGTGGCCAAAGGGAACCAGGGGCCAGACACACCTGACTCGATTTGTTGCAAAGCACTGTCAGATTTCTAACTGTCTTTTTTTTGCCCAAGAGTGATTTGGGAGAGGAATGGTAAGTCTTTCAATAATTTACAGCTTCAAAATAATGACAAAAAGAGAAAAATCACTACTTTCATATGTGTTTTATTTTTTTAAACATAGTGTTTATTTTGAGTTAGGTGTGTAAAGCCTCAGTGCAGGGTGAGATGCCCTCTTTATCCCTCCTGCTACCTCTGCCCCCCTGGGAATGCAGCCTGCCTACCCATGGCAGGACCCACAGCTCAGCTGGGTACCCCTGGTAAGGAAGCTCCAGCCCCACAGGCTGCCCCATCAGCTCAGGGGAGGGCACCAGGTCTTGGCTCATGCCATCCCTTAACCCCTGTCACTGCCATCAAAGAAGGCAGCACTTTGCCCAGGCTGGGCTACCCCAGTTGTGCTCACTTGCCAAGGATTACACACAACTTGGCTCAGCCCTTGACGTCCCTGACCAGCCCCACCTGGCTCCCCTACCCCCATAGGTCAGGAGCCCCATTTAAGCTCAGCCTTGGAGGCTCCTTCCTCCTGAAGGATGATGCTGCAGGAGTGCCTGGCTCCTGCCCTGCCTCTGGCCCTGCTCCTGGAAGAATCCTTAGATGTATGTTATAGCTGTATTTCTGGTTCTGCTTTCCAGATGAATTTAAGATTCATGCCTCCAGTTGTCCTTGGCTCACCTCTTCTTCCTCCTGGGTGAGTTCTGGACCAAGCTGGGACTGCTGCTGGGCCCTGTCACCAGCACCAGGCTGTGGGATTGTGCCTGATGTTGATGTCTCTGCTGGGGTCATCTTTCCCTTCCATTAGGGAGCTGCTGGCCCTTCCTGCTCCCTCCTGGGCCCAGCATCTTGCTGTAAGTAAGTACAAAACCTCTTCACCTCTATGCTGACCCTGATGCCTGTGGCCCCTCCTGGGAGGGAGGAAGCTGGTTTGCTGTGGTCCTCGGTGGCTGTGGCAGGAGGGGAAGGTGCAGGGTTAACGTGAGGCTTGTTGGGTGCTCCAGGCTTCACCCACCAGTGAAGATGAATCTGTGATCTAACTGCATCTCCTCCCCTGGCCAAGGGCCCTGCAGCTTCCCACCGGGGCTCAGTGTCTGTCTCAGAGGATGGGGGGCTGTGCTGTCTCCTGGGGTGACAGCCCTCCCTGGCCCAGGGGTGGCAGTGGGGCAGGATCTCACTACCCTCAGCTCATCCCACCAGATGCCCAGGAGCGCAGAGCCTGCCCTGCCTGCCCCCCTCTCCCTCCAGGCCTGCCAGGTTTTCATCTCACTGCCAGAGCCTCACTCTTGTTCAAAACGTGCTCGGGCAGCACAAGAAGCCAGTGCAGTTCCCCTCTGTTCTTGGCTGAAACTGCTGCAGAGTAATTTATTTTTCCCTTTTGTGTCTGGCAGAGCCCCGGGGCTCCCATCCCTCCTCTCCTCCTGCTGAGCTTGCCCCTGGCCAAGTCTCTCTCCCTGGTGTCCCCTTCCCCTTCCAGCTCCTCTTCAACTCCCATTTTTTCTCTTCTCTTTCTCCATCAGTGCTCTCATCCAGAAGACAGATTGCAAACTGTGACCTGTCTTACTCAGTGCCTTTCATCTAACAGATCCTAAAACAGAGTCTCAGTGTGCTAAATGTGATCTGCTAATCCTAGGGAGGGATCCCTAGGACACAAGCCACCTCTGGGATCTCTGGCAGATCTGCAGGATTTGTCTTGTTTGCAAATGTACAAGTGCTAAAGTAGCTGCCTTGCTGCTGAGCATCAGCATCACAAATTGCTCTGCACCCGCAGATCCTCTTCATCTTAGGAATCAACACATGCAGCAAGGCTAACCTGAGCAGATCTTCCTCCTCTTGGTAGTTCAACAGGTTCCTTCTCAGCAAGGAAGAAGCTCTATGGGGCAAGGAGATTAAGTATGTGGAGGTGACTTGGGAGAGGGTGTGCACAGCACTGACCTGAGCACTCGGGTGGGCTGCTCTGGATCTCTAATTACTCTAAAACATAAGAGTAACTATGGTTTATTATCATATTAAGAGCCATTTTGCTGGTGCATGTTTAATTCTGTGAGGTCTTGTGAAGTCTGGCTGGTGCTCTGGAGAGGTTTATCCAGTGCTGGCACCTGGAGCAGGGTGGTGTGAGCATTGCCCATGTACCTGGGAGTGTGTGGTGGGTAGAGGTGAGAATGGACAACCCAGCAGAGGCATCAGCCCAGCATTTTAGGGCAGAGCTAACTAGAAACAGCTCTTTCCATCAAAGAAAAGGGGAAAAAAAAATAAATCTTAATTAGGACAGAAACTCCCAGATAGGCTTTTCTAAAGATAAAGCCTAAAAATAATCATTTTTGCTTTGTTTTGGAAACTATTTTTGCTCTTCAGATTGTGAGATAGAACATGTTTGAATTGATGATGCGTTTCACAACAAAAATATACCCCTTTTCATCCTGAAAAAGAAGAAATGGGTTGTATCAATTTTCAACATTATAACCCCTTTTTTCTTAACCCAACATTTTAAATTTAGCTGAAATGTCCTTTCTTGAAAGGAAACTCTTGATTACATTTTTTTTTCCCCCAACAGCTTTAATTAGGATTAACAATTACAGCTGATTCTTAGCTGGGTGATAAACAGCTGGACTGAATCCACTCCTCAGCCCTCTCTGCTCTGGGACTTCCAAACAAGCTCCAGCACTAGGAGAACTTTAGTCCTCCACAACATTTTAGCCTCATCTAGTCACTGGAATTTATTTTTCTTTCTTTTTTTTCCCCCTAGTCTTTTTTCCTCTGAGGATTAGTTTTTTACCAGTGCAGCATCTCTAACACTCAAGGAACTTTACAGTGAGTTGAGATCACATTGATTTCGTGAGGAAGAAGCTGCATACTAATTTTCCCTATTTTTCTCCCCTGAGGAAAGCAGGTAACAACTTCAGGAAGGCAACTGGGTTTGTAGATGTTATGTTCACTTGCTGGATGATAGGAAGGTCTGTGGGATTGTATGGGGAAAGAAGGAAACCTTGGCTGGGGGTGAAACTGGTGTTACTGGTAAAAGGAAGCACATGGGATTAAAGCAGGATGGCCTAAGCTTGAGAAAAGCATTAGGTGAGGATTGGAGGATGGATCAGTCTATGGTCCAAGCCTAGAGAAAGGCCAGGAAGGGCATCCTGCTTCAACCTGATCCCCATCAGGCAGAGGGGCACCCTTGCTGGTCATGCACAGGGTGATACTTGCTGTAGCCAGCAGCTCAGACCCCAAGGCAGGGGCTTGTTCTGGGCAGCTCTGGCTCTGCTGGCCCAAGCTGTTGTTTTTGCTGCCTCTGCAGCAAAACCTGTCCATTAGCTGGAGGGTTCCTGGGCTTGCAACTACCATGGAGGGCCCCTGTGCCCAGAAAAATATGCTGCAGAGAATCCCAAGGGCTTTTCAGGACAAGAGCCCAGGTCAACGCTTTCTCAGATGGCATCCTAAAGGTGTCCAGGACCCTCTTTTCCCCATGGTGTGGGGCCAGGGACCTCAGGACCCTCAGCCACCCTCCCAGCAGCGCTTCCCTCTGTGTCCAAAATGATTTTCATCTGTTGCAGCTTTTTGGGGGCAAGGAAGGGAATGCTGTCTGAGCAGAGAGGAGGAAGGGTGTAGTGGTGGAGTGAGGAGAGGACATTCAAGCCAGCTCTTCAGATCTCTGGTACAGGTGCAGATTTGTCCAGACTCCCCAGGCAGCCTTCAGAGAGCCAACAGACGTTGGGGCATCCTCCTTTGCTGAAGCCAGTGTCCCCAGTGCCCACCACCTCCTGCTGCTGGTCCAGCACTTGTCATTGCTGCTCATCCTTGTGTTGGGTCATTGCTGTCAAGGTCTGACCTCTTCTGCCTGGAAACAAACCCACAGCTTCAGCCTGTCCCACCTCACACCTCCTCCTCCCCTGCCAAACAGGTGTTACCATCTTGGATGATCCTGAGATAGTATGAAGTGAGAGGGAGGTTTCCATATAAAACTCTCCCTGCGATTAATGGATTATGTGATTTTGTGAAAACTGAAGCCTTTCTTCATACTTCACACTTCCAGCTTTTCAGCTGTTGCGTTTTCCCTTCTGTTTGAATACAGGAATCCTCGTGGCTTGCCCCATTGTTTTTACTAGTGTTTTCTCCCCCTGGTGACCTGGAGATGTGGCTGGCAGCACCCACTGCTCTTTGCCACCCAGTTTCTCCAAAAGCTTCACCCTGCTGAGCCCCCAGCAGACCCTGCCAGTCCAAGGCTGCAGAGAGCAGGGTGCTGTGGGCATGGCTTAGATACAAAACCAACCCAGGAGAGGGGTTGTAAAATGCCTCTTTACTTCCTTATTTATCACTGTAGCTCAGATGGATGAGGAATCTGGTGGAAAGTCTAGGTGAAACAGAAAGGAAATGGAAAAAGAGGTGGAAAGCAGCAGCTCAGTCCAGAGCCTCTAGGGTTTCCACCAGCAAAAAGCCTTTCAGTTCCCCTGCTGTGCTGCTTCTGGGTAACATCTTCATTTCCCCAGCCACTGGGATGGATGGGGCAGCTGCAGAGCCCCCTGGGCCTTCCCACTGTCTGATTCCAGCTGTTTTCCCAAACCCTACAGTCTGATTGTTGTGGGGTTGTAGAGCTGAGACCCTAGAAAGAATCTTTGGTTTTGTTGGAGTTTTACAAGGCTGTTTTCTTCCTAAATGCTGGTAGGAAGACAGAGCAGCAGCAGGATGTGATAAATATCTCCAGGTAATGAGCATTGGGGTAATTTACTGGCACTGTGATGGAAAGGAGTTGCAGAGGCTTTGCTGGAAAACTTGGGAGCATCCAGTGCTGGGCACTGGTGATGGGTGATGATTTAAAGCCCATTTTTGCAGGGAATAGCTGCTTATAACTGTCCCCTCCTCTAAGTGTGTGACACCACCAAGATTTACAGTCTTCTGGTTTCCACCTCAGGGGAAGTGTTTGAGTTGCCCTGTGTTCACTGCTCTGCCCTGTGTGCTTCAAGTGCAGGAAAGGGGAGGAGGCAGCGTGGGATGTGGCTCCTGGAGGTATCAGATGGGAGCTTCCTGGGAGCTTTCAAAGGATGCGAAACCTTCAGCCCTGGGATGAACTGTCTGCGCTTGGGCTGGGGTAGCCTGGTTCAGCCCAGGCTGCTCTGCTGAGGCATAACCAGGACTGTGAAAGGGTCCCTGGGGGTCTCTGCTGCCTGTGCAGTCCCAGCCTGTTCACAGCTGAGCTGGTGGGACTGAAAACCCTTCACACCAGTCACACACGTGGCAGGTCCCTCTGCTCTTGCTCCAGGCTTTGTTCTCCTCTCTGCTTCTGAATCATTTGTGCATGGCTTCCTAGGAAAACAGCTCTGAATTGATCACAATTGCCACCTTATCTAATTTAATCCAAACCTGATATCAAATGGGAGTGGGGAAGCCCGTGGGAAGCCTGCAAGCTGCAAACCACTTGGCTGTGATGAACAGCCTCATTAATAACCCATAATGAAATGCTGGAGTCATCTGGCACTGTTAGACTCCTGAAATATAAGGCAGAGACTGCCCTCACTCCCCCAGTGAAGCTGCCAGGCTCCCACAAAGGCTGAGCTGTCCTGTGGATGTTGTTCAAGAGGGAGAATCATAGAATCATCCTGGTTGGAAGGACCTTGAAGATCACAGACTGACACCCACCGGGATCCTGAGCTGTGCCATTGCTGAGCTCACCTGGAGACCCTCGTGCTTTGCCCCTAGCCCCACTGCCAGGGCCTCCTCCTGAGTGGGAATGGCCCCTTGGCTCATCGCATCCATTTTACTTCTCTGGAGCCTGTCCCAAATGGGGCAAGAGAGCAGGTGAGATGTATATTTACTGCAAACAGCACCAGGATGTTCTCTATTGAACTGCAAAGGCAAAAGCACAATGGGATGTGGGGGAGTTCAAGGTACCAGAACAGAATGGCAAAGCAATAATGCAAAAAAGTATCTTAACATTAATATGCACAACTCATAATCATTTAGTTGGCAACTTGCTTAATAGGCCTTGTACTAGATCTAGAACAATTATTAAAGTAATACCTGGCCAGATGATAATACATTAAGTGCACTTATCTAAAAGTTTAAAACTTATGGATAAAAGATTGCTTAATGTCATGTTAACTAATAGAAACATATAGGGAGTCAGTATCTCTTGCCCTCTTATGGCCACAGCTGGGTGTCCCTTGTTCTGTTCCCCAACTCTGGAGAAGCAGTCCCTTGAGCAGGTGTCCCTGCTGAGGGGGCGGAGGTTCAGTGACCACCTGGCAAGTGCCCAGGAGTCTCCCTGATCAAAGATGGGACTAGGCTTCTAGAGAATGAAGTGGACTGATTGCAGCAATTTAACTACCTCCAAAGTCTGTTAATTGGAGAGTAAAGGGAAAACTGTGGAAAAAAAAAAACAACCCAGAAGATCTGCTCATTCTTACTTTGTCTCTGTTTTGGGTCTAGGTGTGGCTGGGCTGGACTCTGTTCTGCAACACTGGAGAACAGCTGGTGTTGTGGGACCCTGCTTCTACCTTTTCAAGGTTGTTACCAGCTCAGAGCTTGCTAGGTCCTTTCCTTTCCCATGGGAATCTTCCCACTCCAGGCCCAGGGATGCAAAACTGAGAAACAGAGCAATTAATAAAGGGAAACTGAGGCAGACAGACTGGGATGGAGCAGAATCTCTGAGGGATTGATAGCAAAACCTCTTGGATGACTCTTTCTTGTTTTGAGGGCAAATGAAATGGCATTTGGGCTACTGGTGATCAGAAGCCACCAGTGGGACCTGTCTGATCCTTGCGGTAACTCAGAGATGCTGATGTGGCAGAACTGGTCCTGCAAAAACCCCCAGGACCCAGCACATAAAATGGGGGAGAAAAAGCATTCTTAAAAGCAAGCAGGGTAACCCTGCAGCTGCAGTGTCACCCCCATCTCAAGCTGGGATTCACCTCTGTCCTCTCTGTGTGCATCTGCCTGCAGAAACCACCTGCTCTGAGCTCAGGCTGGGTCACAACTCACTTCTGGATTTGTAAAGACACATTTCATCATCTCAGCATTGAAAGTGGCCTCTGGCAGTGGTGAGGCCAACTGGGGCAGGCTGGGAGGCAGCACAGCACCAGAGCTGCAGGTTGTCTAACAACTAGATCTGCTGGAGCCCGAGTTTCATCTAATTTTTTGGAGCTGCAGCATGACACACAAGGCTGAGTGGAAGAAAGGATAGGACAGAGAGGATAGGTACTTCAGACAGCAGTTGTCTTCTCAGTGACCTTCTGGCCACAACTTCCACCTATTTTGGTGTGAGCATGGAGTGCAAAGCTTGGACCTGCCACCCAGAAACTCAACCTAATTAAGTATCCTGAACCTGTGAAGTTTATTATCCAAGAGAATGACACTTTCCATCCTTTGTGGTTGTTCTCCCCTACCTGCCTTGGGACTAGGATGGGAGAGAACCCATGCTTACCTGGGATGCCCTGGAAAAGGCTCCCTTGGCCATGAGAATGGCTTCTCCTCTCCTGACATCCTCCCAGGGGAAAAGGGCAATCAAACCCTCTTGGTGACAACTATTCTGTGCAGGAGCCCTTTGTTGTGGTGCCACCACTGAACTGCTGGAGAAGCTGGAAGGTGCTGAGGAGGGCCCCAAGGAGGGGTGGTAGCTCCAGCTGAACACACTGTGGTTTGGGCACAAACTCACATACCCTTCCCTGGAGAAAATCTGCATTTCTGGTGCTCCAAGGGTCACCTCAGTGATTGCACTGTCCTAGCTCCAGCTTCTGCCCAAGAGGCAGAAACTATTCCTTGAAATCAAGTAATTAGGGCCAGTCACAAAGGCAAGGAAAAGTTTTATTGACTTGCTCATGACAGTGAATCACACTGTGGTGTCAAGTTATTGATCTGGGCTTATGCTGGGGAAGGGCAGGGCTCACACCGACATGCCCAGGGAGAACCAAGCTCCCCTTTGCTGCTTCACTGCTGCTTAGGTGTAGGAATGCAAGTGTCAGGTACTGCATCTGGGGAGGAACAATCCCATAGATCAGCTCAGGTTAGGGGCTGACCTCCTGGAGAGCAGCTCTATTGAAAATGACCTTGGGGTCCTGGTGGACAGCAGGATGACCATGAGTCAGCAATGTGGCCAAGAAGACCAGTGGTGGCATGAAGAAGAGTGTAGCCAGCAGGTCAGGGAGGTTCTCCTCCCCCTCTATTCTGCCCTGGTGAGGCCTCATCTGGAATCCTGCATGCAATTTTGGGCTCCCCAGTTCATAAAGGATGAGGAACTACTGGAGAGAGTCCAGTGCAGGGCCACCAAGATGATTAGAGGAATGGAGCTTCTGCCCCATGAGGAAAGGCTGGGAGAGCTGGGGCTGTTCAGCTGGAGAGGAGAAGGCTGAGCGGGGATCTCATCAGTGCTGGGCAATATCTGCAGGGGGTGGCAGGAAGGGGGACCAGAGTCTTCTCAGGGGTGCCCAGTGACAGGACAAGGGGCAACGGGCACAAACTGGAGCACAGGAGGGTCAAGTTAAACATAAGGAAAAGGTTCTTTCCTGTGAGGGTGACAGAGCCCTGGGGGAGGCTGTGGAGTTACCTTCTCTGGAGACATTCCAAACCCACCTTGATGTGTTCCTGTGGGATCTGCTGTAGGTGACCCTGCTCTGGCAGGGGGGTTGGATGGGGTGATCTCTAGAGGTCCTTTCCAACCCTGGTCACTCTAATTGGCCTGACTCCTCCATCCCCTTAGCCCAGCTCCAAGCCAAGCAGCTTTTAGCAAAGCTTGCCCTGAAGATAAGGTATTAAAAGGCAAGGAACCAATGGCATTAAGTGCAGATCCATCTGTGGCTGCTGCTGCTGTGGGGATCAGCGCTGTGCTCGTTAACGCTCTGGGCCACTAACAATGCCCAGAAGTGGCTGGAAACAAAGACAACCGAAGTCTGATGGATTAATGCTGCCTCCCACCAGTGCAGCCCGTGATCCATCAATTACCTATCTGCTTAGTCCTTTTCTCCATCTTTTTACCATCTAAATAGCACATTTTATAGTCACTGCTAAGTGATGTGATCAACATCAATTACCTACTAAAAGAGAATCAAGTCTTGATTTAAAATTAAGTGCTGCATTTTGCCATGTTCTTTATATGTAGCCAACAGAATAATTGCAGTGACATAAAAACTAATTACACAACTCCACAATTAGGCCTCCCTCCTAGTGCTGTGATTGTCTTTAAGTACATTGATAAAAAACTACTCCCAGCCCTAAATTACACACCCATCTCCTCCAATACCTTTGGGGAAAAAACCCTCCACCCTTTCAGATCAGACAGAAGAACATGAAATCCAAAAGATAACACATGCAGACTGTGTTTTCCAATCTCTTTGATGTGTGAGGGTTTCAGATGGTGGGATTAGGCTGGTGTTGCCCGAGGATGCAGCAGCACTGCTCTCTGGACCAAGCAGCTCAGCCAGAATTCCCAGACCTCCTGGGGCTGGCGTGGGCCTTGAGGACACCCTGCTGCATCACCATTCCAGGGAAGCCCCTCTTCCCTGTGCCCTAGATGATGTTTGGCTCTGGGATTTGCAAGCATAGGGGAGGACAGCCCTGTCCAGCTGCTGGCTGGGGGGTTTGGGGCATGAAGAGGTTTTACTGCTCCTGCTGTGCCTGGAAGGAGGAGCTCACTATGGGTTCAGAGAGGTGGCTGGTCACAGAATCATAGAATGTGTTGGGTTGGAAAGGACCTCTAAAGGTCCTCTAGTCCATCCCTTCTACAATAAGCAGGAACATCTCCAACTGCTGGGTACAGCAGCCCAAGGGACAGAGTGCACACGCTGTGCCATCCCCTCAGTTGTCACTTGCTGTCACTAAGCCTCCTTTGCTGAGCAATTAAAGGTTGCAGGTTTAACCTCATGGCTGGCAGGGTGGTTTTGGCTGCTGCCTGGTGTGTGGTGGAGCCCTTGCTGGGGAGGGGGGTGGCACAGCTTGTGGCTGTGACTTTTCCATTGTTTCTGCAATGCCATCACTCAGACACTGGCTGGGAAACGCTTTGGCACCTGATTTTAATCAGCACAGCATTGTGAGCTAACAAGGCAGAAGTGACCTGTGGGCTCATGCCTGTCCCAGCTTTCTCACCTCTTCTTCAGCAGGGGCCAGGGGACGGCAGGTGCCAAGGCTATGAATTAACACCCTCGTATTTTCCTGAAACTTCACTACCTCCCTCAAAAGGTGTGAAAAATAAAGGGGTGCTGAAGCAGCCTGTGGCAGGGAGGATGGCTCAGGCTCGTGAATCTTGTGAATGTCACCTCCTCCTTCCCCACCACCTGTCTAGTGCAGGGAACAGGGGCTTGGGATACTGGGCATTGACAGGTCAAGGCTGGAGCACGAGGCACAGGGACAGCCCTGAGGCCCCAGAAATCAGTGGGGCAGCCAGGAGTGGTTTCTTGTCCCATGGGCTACCCCAGCAGGACTGTCTGGAGGGTGACTGGGAAGGGCGATTCCCAAAGGGCCACACAAGCCCATGGAATGACACACGAGGGAATGTCCTGGTGCTTAGAGCCCACATGCAGACAGCTGTGGTGTTTGGCCACCCCACAAGAAATCAGATGTCATTTAGAAAAGCCATTTATTCTGCCCTTTTTCATAGAATCACAGAATGGTTTAGGTTGGAAGGGACCTTAAAGCCCATCCAGTCCCACCCCTGCACGGACAGGGACACCTCCCACCAGCCCAGGCTGCTCCAAGCCCCATCCAACCTGCCCTTCAACACTGCCAGGGATGGGGCAGCCACAGCTTCCCTGGGCAACCTGGGCCAGGCTCTCACCACCCTCACAGCAAAGAATTTC
>NW_009953648.1:419347-434913 GCF_000747805.2 Chaetura pelagica
GGAGAGAGGCCCCGGCGTCTGCTCTCCTTCCCGGGGAGCCGGCGGCGAGGCTTAGTGGCGGCGCGGGGTGCCCCCCCGCTCGGCTTTCCCACAGAGGGGCCCTGCCCAGGCTCAGAGCTGTATGAGGTGGAGTAACGGTGTTTGCCCCTGCCCCGGCGGGTGGAGGCCTTCCTCTGGGCAGGGCTGGGGTGTAGAGACAGCTGGCTGGGCTGTCGTGTTCTAGAAGTGGCTGAGAATTCGGGCCCGGTGTCGGGCAGCCCCCCGCTAAGTGCAGGGTGCCTGGGCTGGCAAGTGTCTCTTTCACTGACGCGTTTTAGATACATATTCAACGAAATAGGAGCAGTTTGGATTCTGCCTTGAGTGCGAGGTCAGGCTGAGTGACCCCAGCCCCTTTTTGCAGCTGGGCAGTTAAGGAATAACAGTGTCCTGGTCCCTGTGGTGTAGGTCTGGGCCTTTAAAATGTTATTTATCTTCAGGGTTTGCTCTCAATAAGACGAGGCCTGCATTTTAAAAGTGCTTAATTTATTTTGGTACAAGCTTGCATGTGGCTCTCTTGCCAGGGAACTAGTGAAATTTTTCATGATGCCCAAAGCCAAGGAGTGAAAACTGAGCAAATGAGATCTTGTATATAAACATTATTTGGAATATTGCCTTAAAATATTTAACTTCAGTGGTTGACTAACACTTGTATTAGAAGTAATCTTTGACAAATAATCAACACTACCCGCCTCTCAAGATGGCCTGGGTTTACACTGACAAGTTCTGCAGGCATAAATTCTGAGGGGCAAATCATTTTACAGTGTTTTGCTGATAGAACTAACCTAGTACAACTATGGCTTAGAGGCAGAAAGTCTGACTTCATTGATAGTGTTTAATTTGCTTGCTAAAACTGTATAATCTGCAGAGGCATTTCTGGTGGTGGAGCTGTGTGAGGAGGCTGCTCAGTGTACAAGCGTGGTTGGAAACCTTTTAAGTGCAGATAAGTCTCCATGGTGTTAGAATCTGATGGCACACCCTGTCACTTACACAACGTGCTACTGAAGTGTTTCTGCTCCCTGTGATCCTTTTGAATTAATTTCTGCTCTGGGAGTAGCATTGCTGAAGGATGGACTTTTTTTTTTTTTTTTTTCCTCTCTTTACTGCCTTAAAATGATCAGCCTGGACCACATTGGTATTTTTCAGCAGCCTCCAAGGCATGCCTCAGGTGGAAGCATCCAAAAGGTTGCTCCAGAAACTTAAATGTAGAAATAATGCAGCTAGCAGAGGGGAGAGCTGCCTTGGGTCTGCTCTCTGTCACCACCTTTTTACCAGATTTGAGGGGATTACAAATACATCGCTACCAAGAAGATTGAGACTCCCTTTCAACAAGGAGTCACATGGAAAAGACAAGGGGGTAATGGGCACAAGTTACTCCTGGGGAGATGCCAGTTGGACTCGAGAAGGAGATTTTTCACTGTGAGGACAGTCAGACATTGGAACAGTCTCCCAAGGGAAGCGGTGGATTCCTTCACACTGGACAGTTTAAAGACTCAGCTAGGCAGGGTGCTGAGTCACCTCATATGAACTATATTACTACCTGGAAAGGTTGGACCAGATGATCCTTGACATCACTTCCAACCTGGATTTCTGTGATTCTTTGAGTTTATGATCCTTTTAAAGAAATAAGCTAGAAACTGGCAGTTCTTAATGAGTTGTCAGAATGGCCCATGAACCCATTGTGCCCTAAAGCAGCATAAGGGCAGGGCTGGTGCTACTGCTGCCACCTTCTCCTTTGGTACAGACAAAGGAGAATGTTTCTTTAGCCTGAGCAATAAAACACCTGAAGAACATTCCATCACCCCCAAACCTGCTCTTACCTGGCAAGGAAATGGAAGACTAAGTGCAGATGTGGTTGAAGGCAGGTTACCTGTAGCCTGAGACTTTACAAGGCAGTGTGTTGTTGAGGTAAATTTAGGGGTAACAGCCTTTCTATGTGCTAATCCTCTCTGCTACCAATTCCCTCTGTGCCTTTTACAACCCACCTCAGCTCTCTCCCTGCTTAGCTTTCCCTTCTGAGGAGCAGTGTTTAACTTGCACTCGTAAAAAAGGTGAATCAGCTGTAATTAAGATTTCTTGAGCACTTTGTTGAGAAGTCCCCTATAAAGCTGGTTATTGTTTTTTTTATTAGCACACAGATATTCTTAGCACCTGAAGTGAAAAATGACAACAGTGGGGACCTCTGGGGAGCAGCCCCGTGGAAGGAGGCTTTGTCAAACCTCTCCTGGCTGTGGTTCATGAGGGAGCCTGCTCTTTAGGCTCTGACTCAAAGAAAATAAAATCCTCTTGAGTTGCTTGGAAATCTTAAATATTCCTGGGAAGTTAAGCTCTGCTTTTGCATAAAATTTGTAGATCTAGCCCCCTTTGCTGGGTTTGGTGCAGCTGGCTGTGTGTGGCATCTGCTTCACATGCACAGCTGCTCTGAAACACCTCATTTGGATGATTTCAAATGCTTACAGCAGTCATGGCCTCAAATAATTCCACCTGGGGCAGGGAGGGCTTGCCTGAGCAGCTGGATGGAGACAGCTGGTTGCAGGCTACAGCTGGTTGCAGGGGTTGATGGGGCTATTTTGGGGGTAAGCGGGGATGAGGAGGAAAGCTTTGCTGTTGCCCATGGCAGCTCAGGTCAGCATCCCTCCCTCTGCAGCACGGGCAAGCTGTCTTCACTGCCAAAGTAGCTTGGTGACAAATTGAGCTGAAGAGCTTTGCTTATGAAAAGTAATGAAGACATGAATTGAAACGGTTATGACTGTGCTTGTTCTGCCTTGCTGTGTGGGTGCCCTTTCAGCAGCATTAGGAGCTCTATTGTGTTTTGTGTGGAGGAGAAGGCTGTTAATTTAGCTCTATCACTGCTGTAGCAGTGTAGGAATGGCCAGATGGAGGATGCTAAAATACAGCCCAGGGCTGGAAAAGCCTCCTTGTCCATGCCCCTTTCCTGAGGCTCCAGGCTGGACAGTGGTGGATGCTAATGCAGATCTGGGCTGGGGGCAAGTTCCTGCTGGGACTTGATGAAATCCTGGTCTTGGGCAGCCTGATACCTCGTCTAACTTGTCCTTGCAGCAGATGAAGCAGGCTGCTGTGTCTCTTGCCTTCAGAGAACAGGGAGTCCAGAGGATGGTTGTCCTTGTGAACAGCTATTAAATCCCAACCAAAAGCTGATAACGAGCCTGGAGGGGAGCAGGGATGCAGAAACCCTTCCACAGCTGCTAAGGGGCTCTGTGGTTTACACCGCTGAGGCTCCACTTGTTCCTTGGACCCTCCAATATGGCTGTGACTTTCTTATGGGCAGTACCCAGCCCTGTGCATGGCCCTCCAGCCCAGAATTAGCAATTTTATGTTCTTCAGTCCCAGAATGATGTTTAGTTCTTTGCAGCTGGAGCTATGGTGTCACAGCACTGACACACATCGCATTTTTCATCCGGTTTCCTGCAGTGTTACCTCTTTCCCCCATAATATATTTGTGTGCTTGATCCTTTTCTTTTTTTCCATTTCCAAGTGCAGATCCTTGCATTGTTTTCCTTGCATTGTTTTCCTTGCATTTTATTGATTTGTGGGTGTTTTTGGAACTTTTCTTCAGTTTATCAATTCTGAACATGACCTCTAAAGTGCTTCCAGCTCTTAACTGCTGGGCATCCTTTCAGGTTTTATAAAACTACTTTCTCTTTCATCGCCCAGGCCATTAATGAGAAGGATAAATGGAAGCGGACCTGGACTGAACTCTGAGGGCCCAGATGTGTGGTTTTCTCCCCCTGTGACAGGGAATTGTTGATAGCTGCCCCTAAAGTGTGAGCTCACCTAGTTTGAGTTCCTCTGGTTACCTGGTGATGTTGGCTGGATGGAGTGAAAGCCTGCTTTAACCCACTGTACTGGCTGGAGGTGTGGTGGGCAGATCTCTGTAGAGGGGGATTTCTGCCCCATTTCTGAAGACCTGGATGATTTTCAAGACCTTTCATGAACTTCATTCTTGCTGGCCCTTGCTAGGACTAGCCTTACTCGGGCAATCCTTTCTATCCGGAGCTCCTGAGGTGTGTCTGCCTTGGCAGCAGAGGGGTTTGCGCAAGGGAATTTAGACTCATAGTGTCTTGCTTCTCTTTGTTTCTCTGTAGGTCTGTTTTCAATGAGAGTTAAGCTTGTCTGTATGTGACTATAAAGTAGTGAACATTCATTTTTCTCCTCAAGCAGTTCCACGTTCCTTGTGTGGTTGTTCTGCTCTGGAGAAAGAAAAAAAAACCAAACACCTCACTCTGGAAAAATTAATTACACTCATTTTAATCCCCAAATAGTGTGTCACTGTGGGAGCAGTTGCATGACACCTTGTTCCACCAGGGCTCTGCTGGTCACCTTCACAGCACAAACTAAGCTAAAGGAAGAGGAGTTGCTTTAACTAAGATATGTTTATCTGGAGAAAACGTCACTGTCTGAACAGGACCAGCTCTACCTGCCCCTGAGCTCTGTAAGTACTGAGCTGCTGTGTTCAGCTTTTGAATTTTATGAGGCTGATCCTTTTCTGAAGGGCACTGTACCAGCTTTCTTGGCACATTGATGTAGCTGTGGGGTGAAGTTTGGGCCCCACTGACTTCAAAGGCAACACAAGGTTGGCTTTCATCTCTTGAGGCTGACACTTTGAGGTACCTGGCCACAGTTGTTTGCTCAGACTGAGCTTCAAGGACATCATCAACGAGATGGTGAAGCTGTGCCTTGTTTGTTCTCCTTTACTGGTTTACAGCTAGTGATGGGTGTCCTGACCAAATTTCACTTCCAGGGGAGAAAATTCAACCTCCATAAAGCATTCCTTTGGCTTTTGTTGCATTTTTCCTTACTTCTCTCTGGAGGACTCTGTGCTGTAGTTAAATACTGGAAGAAAGGTTGTATTCCACTTTGGATTATGACTGAATCTTGGTGGTGGATAAATTGCATCCCAAGTCCAGTTTGCAAAGCCCTTTGGGCTGCGTGGGATGCAAGAAGCTGTATTTTATTCTAGATGTGTGTTTGCTGATAATTCTATAGGATTTTCACTGAGCAGGTTGTAAGAGTCCTTATTATACTACTTCTCTGTGCAGTCAGACTCCTTGCCCAAAGAATTCAAAAGTCTGTTGCATAGGGAGGGAAAGGAAGATGGGAGGATGATTTGGAAACCTCTGGGTCACTGGAATAGATGGGAAGAAGATGCTTATGTTGACCTGAAGGAGATGCTGAGCCAGGTATAAGCCTTTAAAGATCTAAAGACAGGTCGAGGTTTTTTTAACATCTGCCTCCTTTAAACCTAGATAGTTTCTTTAATGAGAGTTTTTAAATGTTTAACTGTTAATTTTAGAATTTTTATTTCATAAAATTAACTTTTTCAATGCAGAACACTTTAATGTCTTCCGTGTTGGTGTTAATTTGCAAGAAATCTGTGCACAGTTATTTCTTATGTACCAGTTAAATCTATCAGCCAACAGATGTCAAGTGTAGCAAAAATGCTATCATAATATTATGGTCTAATAACAGTTATAATGATTCTAATTACCTGAAGCAGCTTTTGAGAGAGGCAGACTCAGAAATGAATGCAGAGGAGAGGTTTAACCGTGATCTGCAGAAGCACTTCCTGGGTGTCAGGGTCAGGCCCCTTCCTCCCTATCAGCTGTCCCATTCCCTTTGTTTACTCCAGCAAACTGGGAGTAGCAGTCTGGTTGGCTTTCTGTGTTCAGAGCTCATTCTTGATGTCTTCCAAGGTGGAGAAGGGTGCTGGGGAGCTGGAGATGAGCACGTTTCTTGAGATCCCCCGGGCAGGGATTCACAGATGTGAATCTTTTACCATCTTCCTGTAAAATAGATCCAGAGGTGTCCTTGCAAGATTTTCTTCTTCTTTCTCAGCCCATTTGTAGCCTGACACACTCCACTTCTTACTAGAGCCCTGCCTGGCAGTGCTTGGCACACACAGCCCACCTTTCCCCATGGCTCACACTGGTGAGGGCTCTGCCATCTTCAGCCTTTTTCTTTGGTGAGACAGGCCTTCTTGCTGGAGGTGGTACCTCCATTGGTGCATCACCACGGAGATGGGGCTGCAGGGCACAGCCTTTTCCAGGCCAGTGTGAAGAAGGATGCAGTAACAGGCTGAGCTTGTTTAGAGAAAATGATTTCTTGGAGTAAATAATTTGTCAAAGAACGCTTGGCTTTGCCCCAGATGCTATAAAGGAAAAGACAAATCTTGGATATCTTCAAGCCTGAGCTGTAAGGCTCATGCAATATTCACTTGCTTTTTAACATGCTGCTTTGATTTGTTCAACATTAGGTGTTACTGCCATGACCAACACTGACTCACTAACTTGTTTGTGCTTTTACTTACCCTGAGAAAACAAAGCTCCCTTTGTTTTCTGCTCCTGGTAAATATTAGCAGTCTGTTTCTCATACTGCCATGGGAGCACCTTTCTGCATCCATTTTCTCAGCCTTTAGAGTCTAGATTTTCACTGCTCTTTGTCAGTTGCAAAGGTTTGCTTCCCTAAGACTGGTAGGTCTCCAGGTTTCCAAAGGACACAAAGCGTTGCTGAATTCTCTTACACACAGAGAAGTGCAGGGACCTAGCCTGTCAGGCTGTGCCAGCACACCCCAAGCCCCTGAGCTTGTGCTGACATACTTGGGGATTTTGGGATGCTGCCCTTTCTGCTCACCTGGCACTGGCAGACTTCCTTCCCCTAGTTCCTAGTACAGAAGAACTCTATTGACAAGGTCTGAAAGAGCCCTCCAGCACCTTTCTGCCTCATTGCCTCTGTGTCTCATTTCAAACTTCATCTGTAAACATCTCTTTGCCCTTGTTAAACACTGTGTCTCTTAATTTCTCTCTGCAAGAGTATTATTTAATTTGTAAATGTTTTAGGATGTGATTTGAAAAATATGATATGAAGCTGTATTTCATTTGTTGTAATGATCCAGTAATGCAGGCATATTTCAAAGGCAGGCTATGAAGTGCTGTGGGGTTTAATTAAATTTTGTTTTTCAAGTAAGCATCAATAGACAGACAATAACAAATGGTGGACAATATGCATGCAGAACAAACTCACTCCCATTTTCTTTTCCAAGACTAGAAGTGAAAATGTATAGCCCTTAAAATGTGCTTGGCCTGCACACGACTGCTGCTTTAGTGCAGTTACTCACTTTAGGAGGAATTTTCTTTTTTCTTACTCTGACTAATTAATTTTCTTTATCTCTTCCTGCCCACAAAATAAACTGCTATGCTATGGAAAATTTCCAGCAGAAGCCTTGGGTGAGCTAGGTTCTGCTGCAAGCACTGGACGTAGCTTTGAATATGGTGTTGCTTAATGCCTTGTGGCTTGTAGAGATGGGTCCTTGTGAGAGTTACAGAACCAAAAGGTTGGGTCTGAGGTTCTTGTTCCTTCAGTGGGAAACGCCTGTCTCGGGTGGCTGGATGTGGTGTGTGCCAGCACTCAGGGTACTGGGAAGTAGAAATGATGTTGTTGCATTTGACAGTGTCGTACTCAAATTTGGAATAAGCAAGTGGCTCTTGAATGCATTTTGGTCCCTTTCTTCCAGCAAGAGCGGGGTAGTCGAGTATGAAATGTATGCAGAGAAGCTTGGAAGGTCTGTGCAACAGCAGCGGGAGGCTGTTTGGAATCGTAATGGCACAAACAAGTGTGGCACTTGTACAAGCTTTCTGAGGGTTGAGAAATTCATCAGTGAGGATGTAAACAGGCTCCTTTGTTTGAGTGTGTGCAGAGCATTGTTTGAGGAGCAGAGTGAGATTGCTGGCTGGAGCATTGTTGGCTTCTGACTGGTTTTTGATGGCTAGTGTGAGTTTTGTTCTTTCTTAAGTGTTGGTGGAATTTTCCATTGTTTAGGAACAATCAGAATTTGCTAAGGAAATCAATGTGGTTGCCCTAGGCTCCTGCAGCATTACAGCCCTTTGATTTCTCCCTGAAATCTCTCCAAGTCAAAGAGCTGAAAAAAGGGTACATTTTTCAGAGATCAACCCCCTGTCCTCCGTTCAGAGCTGTGAGTACAAGCTGCGTCCTGGATTGATGCCTGCTTAACCTGCCTGCAAATGGATCCTGGGTGGCTGGGGGCGAGGGCTGGCTGTGCCTGGTGCTGGCTCTGCTCCATGCCAGCTGACCTGCAGTGGGTCACTGTCCAACGAGCTGTCGGGTGGAAATTGGAGCATGTAAAGGCTGGGAGAGGCTGTGGGAACCTGGCTCTCGACTCGTGGCTCTGCAGCTGTGCATGAAAAGCATGGCTGTAAATGACAGACTTGTGTCTGCTAACCTCCTCCTCCAGATCTGGGTTTAACACTTCCCCATGTTATGGTAGCAGCCTGTGTTCTGCTCCTTGCTGGGAAGCAGCTCCACAAGTACTTTACAGCTCTCCTGGTGCATGTTTGGGCTGATGGTGTTCTCTGTGCTGGATGAGATGCTTGTAGGAAACAACAATCCTGTCCAAGTAAGGCTGGCAAGATGATGTCCTGTGCTTGATGCGAGGCCCAGTGGCTGGAGAGGAGTCCTGGTACAGATAAAATGGTGTCTAAATATAACTTGTCATGAGGCACCAGATGCTCTTTAAAGAAATTCTGGGAAAAAACCACATGCAGCTGAGGTTTGTGCTGGTACTACCAATACCAAGGGGAATGCCCTGTGCCTGTCACTTTGTTCTTCTCTTGTTCCTTGCTTCAGGCTGCCAGGTTTTCCCTTTTTTCACTTTTTGTTGATATGTAGTTAGTGTCACTCGAGGCACTGTTGCTGGGCTTTGGAGCAGGCAGTTGCTTTTTGGTGACTTGAGGCAGCATCTCCTACTCTCTTACCCTCCCTTTGGATCTCCTGCCCTTCTGTTCACACTCACTGTGATAAGCTAACACACTTTGTGGGCTGGTCTAGCTTCCCATCCAGGAACATGGAGTATGCACATTCTTCCGAGGTCATCGTGTTCTGCAGAAGGAGCTGTGGTGGGGCTCAGGTGGCTGACCCCAGATAAAGCACACTGGCATCTGGAACATGTGGAGCCAGCTGCTGAGCCCTGTGCTGAGAGATTTGCCCTCTCTGCAGACCAGTATTGCTGGAGCCTGGTCCAAACTTGCAAGAGCAGGTGGGTGATTTGGGTTCCCCACAGTACTGAACTGGCACGATTAAATCTTGAAGATGTTACCAGGGCAGGTTTGTGGGCTTTTTGTCCTTCCCAGCAGGGTAACAGAGAGAGAACAGTGTGGTAACAGAGAAGGTAACAGCGTTGTTCCCACAGCAGAACCAGTACTGGAGTGTCCAGGGCTTCTGCTTTGATGGTTCTTGCAGGTCTGTGCAGCAAACAAGGGACCCATCCACAAGGGACCTTGAGACAGGGTCTGGAATGACAGCAGCCTGGGGCTGCAATAGTGCTTGGGAATGAACCAAAAAAAAAGGCACTGGGACTATTCAAAAGAAATAAAGTAACCTGTAATACTTTTTTTGGGGGAATTCACTTCTGGTGAGAGAATGCAGGTCTGGCTGGGAGGGGCGGAGAATGTGCTCAAATGGACTATAATTCATCGCAGCACTTTCCATTGCCAATGCTCTTGGACAAACATTAGCCTTCTTAATGCCTGCCTAGGATGAGTGAGATGCTGGGCTGCTGGAACGTGAGGCTTCTGGACTACGAGGAGCTTCAGCCTGGAGTGATAATTTAAACATCAAATTCTTTTTAATAATGGATATTGTTGATGGCTGCCTTGTATGGGAGCACTGCACAGGAACAGATTGTGTTGTACTGATGCATTTTAAAAATGAAAAGTGCGCTGATCTTCGTAAGCACTTGACACCGGACAGCTAGGTTTCTTGCATTTCTCCTTTGGAGTTTGGCAGCCGTCTGCTTCAGGGAGTACACTGGTCTCATAAGAGTTGATTTGATCTGACACATGACAAATGGTTTCTGCTGGCAGCCCCTCCAGGCGCAGTCTGCGAGTTGGCAGCAGGGGAAGTTGGGGCAGGCAAACCTGCCTTCCTCCTCCTCCTCTTAGACAGGGTCAGTGGAGGGAATGTTGTCTGAGCCCACTTCCCATTCCAGCCTCCTTTCTGCTAGTTGTTATATTGTGCTATTTGCATACATTATTAGTGTTGCTTGTGTGCTGGGTGTTCCTGCAGGTGCTTGCTGTGCTGTGGTTGGCAGGGCAGGGGAGTAGAGCCTGCATCTCTGGAACCGGACCCAGTTGCCATTACAGACTCTTTGTTAAGTTGCTTTTTTAGGGCACCCTTTTAACTCTGTAATGAGGAGTGTAATATTACATTCCTCAGCAAAATAAAAAGTACGTGTCCCCTGTGAGATACTGTAAATGTATTTTATCTGTTGTATTACCTGCAGTTTCAAGAACATGTCCCCTAAGCATTTTAATCTTGTTTTCTAGAGTTGTCTCAGGGTGAGGAATTGCTCCTATTTGCAACTTTGGGAGTAATTGCTATGTTCATTAATTTCTTCTCCTTCCTGCTGTCCATCTATTATTGCTTCTGAGAGGAAAAAAAAAAACAAAACCTCTCTAAATCTCCACCAAAACAGGACTGACTCTATGATAAGAAGGAGAGTTATGTGTGCTAGAGATGTGTTTGTGGGAGAGCATCTCCTAGCTGTGTGTGGACAGGCTCACTGGTGTGTGCTGCTCCAAAGCACTTGGACACACAGATGCCCAGGCAGGCTCAGTGCTCCTTACCCTATCATTAAAGAAGAAAGCACCCTGGGCAGCACATTTCTGGGCAGTCATGGCACACCTGGAACACTGTGGTGAGGCAGGAGGCTGAAGGTCAGGTCTGCTCAGCCACCCGAGCAGTGCTTTGCTTCCTGAAGTGCTTTGCCTGCAGTGTCTGGCTGCTGTTATGGAATAGAAATTAGCCAGGACAATGAGGGAAGTGGTTCATCAGCTGATCCTCTTTTGTCCAGCAACTAAAAGCCAGTTCAGAGATTTTTTTTGTGGCAGTGTTGTTTCATCCTTTTTTGCATTTTCTTTAAGTACAGACTGAAAGAGCTGGAGACTGGAGGCCACTGTAATTATTATTTCTTCCTGAACAGCAGAATAAATTTGCCACTTAATGCACAAATGACAGGGTCCTTGCCTCAGAAAAAATACACGGTCTGACCCTGATGCTGCAAACTCTTTGACATGTGAGCAACTGTCCCTGCCTGCTTCTGGGTGCATGGAGATTTCTCACTCCCTGGGTTGGGGTCAGTGCCAAAACTTGTCTGAACACGTGATGTCTGCAGCCACTGGAAGTCATTGTGGAGGCTGTCATTGAAACAGCCTTGAGTCCCGTGGCCACTGTGTTTAGGTGGCAGCTGGTGGAGAAGCTCTGCAGTAGAGTTTGTCCAGTGTGTGATAAAATCTGTTTTCAGGAGGGGATAGCTGAAGTCTCTGGTCTTCATGGGAGAAGCCCCATCTGTCCTAGCATGGCCTGGCAGTCCTGTGATGGACTTGTCATCTCTCCACCTGATGAAGCTGTGGCACTACCAGGATGTGGAGGAAGCTGCTCAGGGTATTCAGCTCTCTAAGCAGAGAGAAAGGTGCTGCAGATGCATCTTTCATCAGAGGTTGAAGAGTGTGAGTGACAGAGCCTGCTGCTAGCTCTTCCAGCAGGCAGGGATGTTTTGGGAGTGCTCCTTGGCTTTGCAAGTAGCTGTACAGCAAAGGCCAAGAAATGGAGAGTGAAAATCACTGTGTCCTTTGGCTGCTGCTTCCCTTCTTGGGTGTGTTGTGTGGTGTTTGCAGAGGCAGCAGCTGCAGTGACAGCCATGACAGAGGAAGGACTGGTGCTGCTCAGCTACTGAGATATGCCAGCCCATTAAATGGGTCTTTATGCACTGTTCTCTAATAAAAGGGTGTTCCTTTTAAGTGGCTGGGTCTCCTGCTGGTGGTCCAAGCTCCAGATGAGGAACGGAGGGTCTTGTCTTTCTGGACTGAAGGGAGTGGAGGTTACGAGTATAGTCATTGTCCCTTGGAAGAAAGCACCCACCACAAAGGAAAACCACTTGCTTCTGGTTGTATCCCTGTTTTCCTCCTTCCCCAGTCTAGGTTTTGGGCTGCCGAGGCCTTTGCTGTGGCTGAGGGGCAGCGGGATGGAGCTAAGATATTGCTCCTGTGTGATGCCCACTGCTCTGAAGACCAGTGAGCATGGTCATGGAGCTCATGAGGGACCTGTGGGCTGGGAGCAGTCATACTTGGAAGGTTTACTGCTTCTTTGAATCTCTGTGACCCTTCACTGTGTCCTCTTGTAGGGGCCAGACTCACACTTCCAATGGCTACAGTGAAGAGGTTGCTGGAGCTTTCCCTGTGGAGAGGAACCACGTGGACCTTGCAGCCCTTGAGTGTAGTGGCCAGCACAGCTCCAGTGGCACACAGAGGCTCCTGTGGTGGCTGAGGCGCTCACAGAAATGCAGTTTAATAACCTCTGCTGGGATAAGTGAGATGTACAGAGACACATTCCCTGATTTGTCATCATGTCATAAGCATTTAAAGTCGAGGGGCTCTCTGAAGCACCAGTACAGCCTGTTATGACATGACAAGGTGGGGATGAGAACCAGCATGACTCCTCTTCCCCAAGGAAAACGTTCTGCACAGATCACAGGCCCTGGCTTTGCTTCTCTTAGACCAGACAAACTGCAGAGATGGGTGCTCTGTGCGACATCAAAGTCTGCCTGTCTGAAGCCAGAATGCTCAGGAACTCCAGCTTGCTGTCCTTCATGTCTAGGCAGCAAAAGGAAAGGAGGTCTCTGAACCACGAGTCACTTGTGGGATCAAAGCTCTGCTTAGCAGAGGCTGATGAGGTGAAAGACAGGATGACAGCAGAAAGGTCACAGGCTATGCAGATGATCTGCACCGTCTAATAATGGCAGTTGGGCCTCCAGAGGGGTCTGTGAAACCTTTTTCTCTGCTGCAAGTCTCAGGCCTGTATCTGTCCCCATTCAATGTCCAGTGTCTGTGTTTGGCTGGTGCCTGAGGGACTGCTTAATAAAAGGGTGCTGCACTGTCACATTTTAGACTATCTTTTCCATACTTTGCTGCAAGAAGTGTTTAAAATAGCTCTCCCTGTCTGACAAGAGATGAGAAAAGAAACATATATTTTAGCTATGGACTCCTTTTATTTGATGGTGCTTTGTGTGCAAGCCTTGTTTCTTCCCTAATTTTCAGTAAGGTTAAAACAGTGCCCAAGGACAAACGAAGGCTGGAGCATCTTGATCCTAGGTGCAGTGAGAGCACATGTCAGTCTGTAATGATCTCACAAGCAGAAAGGCAAAAAAACCCATGCCCCAAAGGAGCGGTGGCAGATGCTGAAGGGAGAGGGAAGGAATTATATTCTCTTTCAGCTTCCTGTGTCTGTGCATTTACTCTAAATTTCCATGGGAAGCAAACTGCTGACTTAGTGCTGCCTGCTGCTGGCTGCTGTTCTGCTCTGGTTTGGGACCAGGGAGGCTCTTGTGCTTGGGGAGCAAGATTCACTTTCAGATTCCCTACTGCTTGGGTAGAAGAATGGAAATCATGGTGGGAGTCACTTCTAGGTGATTGTAGTGGTAGTCTCTGTTCTCTCTTCATACTCATTGCTGTCCCAGAGCTTTTTATAATTCCTTATGAAGGGCATCCTCTGAGACCACTTTTAAAGTACTAATGAAGTGGAAAAAAAAAAAAAGCATAATAATGCCTTTGTCCAAGCATCTGAAGATCTTGTTGTAGACCTTAGTGGTATGAACTCTGTGGTTCTCCTGGTTCTAACTGTGGGGTCTGTCAGGAGTGGAGCAACTGAGCCCTCTTCGACCCCCTTTTAAAGTACAAAGAAGGGGAAAAAAAAAAAAAGCATAATAATGCCTTTGTCCAAGCATCTGAAGATCTTGTTGTAGACCTTAGTGGTATGAACTCTGTGGTTCTCCTGGTTCTAACTGTGGGGTCTGTCAGGAGTGGAGCAACTGAGCCCTGGTGTGCAGAAAGACTTGCCTGAGTTCCCACAGAGAGTTGGGGTGAAGCCAAGAGCAGTGCTTGAGGGAACCTTCTTGGCAGTAGGTTCATCCCCAGAGAGCTCCTTATTCCTGTTCAGGGGAAGGTTTGAGATTGTCTTTTTTGGGCTTTATCCTGGGTTTTGCTGCTGATGACCGATCTGGCAGCTCCTGGGTGGGTTCAGACCGTGAGGCAGATCCCAGTGGCTTTTCAGCTGGGTACTTGCCACAAAAGCGGAAGCATGGGGTAGCCCAACTCATTTGTAGGAGAGGTCCTTAGCTGGACATTCTGCCAGGTGTAGGTGCAGTTAATCCAGTGGGTTGCAAAACTGTGTGCTGCCCTGGTTGCTCCCTGTGTGACCTGAGCCTGTGAGTGTCACTCCAAGTAGGACCTGCCACCACCACACTGTAGCAAGGTGAGGAAACGCGTTTTTCATCAACTTCGCAGCTCACCATTTCTGGCAGATCAATAGAGCTGCTGGAGAGGCCCTTCTCTTGCCCACTGTTGGGGGACCCTGTGCTGGGTGCCCTCAGCTTGGGAGAGATCCTGATGGGAAACCAATGGCTGGAGCCAAGCAGCAAGGGTCTTGGCAGGGCTAGGCTGAGATACTGAATAGGGGAGATGTGCTGGGCAGGCATTGTGGTGCGAGGGCTGCTCTGGGGGCTTTGTGCCTGATCTAGCAGTGTTGGGTTTCTAGAATACTGAGCCTCAATTGTGCATGGTTCTCTAACTTCTTAATTGAGGCTCTCCATGGGGAAGCCAGCACCTGATAGGGGAGATAGGTTGTTGTTCCATGTGAGAGCCACGAGTGAACAGCAGGAACTTGAAAAATACAAAAAGCTGTATCCAGAGAGGCTGAGAGTGTGCCAGTTAAATCTGTGGCTCTTTTTGGGCCCAGTTGTAGTGGGATGTCAGGGTGCTCTGGTTAACGTGCTGTGAACTTTCTTTCCTGTTAGATTCTCCAAGCTTGGGAAGCTTTTACCCCTTAAGAGGGGGTAAAAAAGTTATTGCATGGTGGCAGACTCCAAGGTGAATCTGAGCTAGTGTCACCTTGCAAATAAGGGCTGATGGAAATGATAGATACATGCAGTGGGGGGAATATCACTCAGTGTGTGTGGCCTGTGCATGGGCAATTGCAGCAAGGAGCTGGAGAAGGGAACAGGTGTAGGCAGGAGGTGTTTTCAGCTGGAGTTTGTGGTGTTGGGATGGCGATGAGGAAGGGAAAGCCTTTCCGTGTGGCTGAAGGTCAGGCAGTGTGGCAGGTTTCAGAAAGATGTTTGTCCTGAGGGTCCCTGTGCATCTCCTTTCTCCAGGCAAATCCTAAATTGTTGCAAATCCACCCCCGTGCTCTGGTGTGGGCTGGAACGTGTCTGCCTAGCCCCAGGGCTCTGCGGAGGGGGTACGTGTGCACGCAGGGTCGCAGAGCCCTGCAAGAGAAGCTGCCAGAAATACAGATAGGTGCATTTTTATAAATAATAAATGATAAATTGGGTTCTGTGATTTCCGAGGCATGCTCTGCTTTTGTACACTCCATCCTGAGTGGAGCAGAAGATTCCTCCCCCCCCCCCCCCGGCCTGGATCAAGGCATCCTCCTGACCCTTGGGG
>NW_009953648.1:435114-439928 GCF_000747805.2 Chaetura pelagica
CCCCCCCCCCGTGCTGGAATCAGGGATCCTGCTGAGCCTTGTGGAGAGCGGCCCCTTCTGCTGTCGCCAGTAATAAACAGAGAGGATGACAGCAGCCTTGCTCAGGCTTCACACCACCATAGTATAGCAGCCCTCTGGAGAGCATTTTCTGTGAATGCAGGTTTCTGTAGGGATTAATTAAGTCTATTTAATTGATAGACTACACAAAGTTCAATGTTAAACTCCTCTACATTCTTTGTATGAGTAGCAGGGCTGGAGTTGCAGTGGTGGGGCAGAAGGGGAGATGGGTTTATCTGTGCATGACCCAAACCAGCCCATTCCTCTGCCCCTGTGTGGAGCTGTGGCTGGTGCTGGTGAAGGCACCAGGTGCCAGGAGCTGCCCTGACCATCCCTCCCCAGCCCCACCAGCTTGTGTCAAAATTCTTCCCCGTACCCTGCTCCCAATCCAGGGTGGTGCCTCTGGGGTGGGTTGGAGCAGGACCTGAAGCAGGTTGTGTCTAACCAGCAGAGCTCGAGCTGCTGTTTGTTCCTCTAAACCTGAAAGCTTGGCCTCCTTGCTGCGTGGGTTCTCTGTAGGCAACCAAATATGAGAAGGTGTTCCCACAACTTTTCCCTTGTGTAGGAGTGTTTTTAACACACCAGAGTAGAGTCTGGGTAGGAGTAAATTATGAGAAGCAAGCAAGAAAAATAAATGGCATTTAAAGCAATTTCTTAAGTGGCACCAATGGGATGGTCTGTGTTGCAGCTGCGCTCTCTCTGCTGAAGTCTTGGTAGTGTGAGGGTGTTTGCAGACCAGTGGTGCTCGCTGTCCTGTCTTTCACTTGTGTGTGGGGCTTTGTGTCCAGGTGGGACACTCCAGCAGGCTTGGGGGGCTCTTGGCACAGTGGGCTCCAGTGGATGCTCTCTGGAAGCCCACATGTGCTTTCTCAGAGGTAGGACACCAGGAGAAGCAGAGCTGCTGAGAGCTCTGGTGGGACCATACCCAGAAAAGAATGTTCCTGCCTGGTTTGTCCTGGGAGAACTGGGGACCAGGTCCCTAAACGAAGCTCCTTCTTATGTTTGGTTTTGCCATTCAGGGCTCTTCTCCTGCTTTGTGTAAGGCATTAAGTTCATTATTATGATTTTATTCTGTTTTTATTATTTTGATTCAGATCCAGTTCTTTGATCAGTCAAATATATTCAGGTCTCTTACAGAATCTTTGTAGTTTTAATATTGGCTTTAATGAGGAGGAGGCTTCTCTCCTGGCTCCTTTTGGAAGTGTTGCTGATCCAGATCTGTCTGCAGCAGGAGGGAGCTCAGCCAAACGTAGGAGAAGGAGGTCCCTGCTAAGCAGGCACATGGTCATCTGGGCCTGTGTTCACCCAAACATGAGAATTTCCAGGCTGGCTTTCCTTAGCTTGGTTTGTACTTAGCAAAAGCCTTTGTGCATCTGTGAAGAAGAGAGGATGGCCATGTTTGCAGATTGGTTCTGCTCATCTGTTTGAAAGCAGAGGGTTATGCAGATCTGACTAATGAACAGAGAAGGCCGTGTGTCCTGTGGTCTTCTAGTAATCCTCCCTTTGTCCACCACCTGTTTCCTTTATTACAGACTGAATTTCAGATTAAAATCTCCTCTTTCTCCTGTTGCTGTAGCTGCACAGTCATCAGGGGAGGAGGGAGTGCTGGCTGCGGGATATTCCCAAGGCATTCTTCAGATGCAAGTCAGCAAAAATGGGTGCTTATTACAGACCTGGGGACCCTGTTGCTCAGAGGAAGACAATTCCAGGTCAGGTCAGCTAAATTTCCTTCTATTTCTCTGTTCTGTTGCACGTCACTTAGCACGTGATGCTGGTCTGAGCCATAGATGCCAGCATCATTAAAATGACATTGTGTTTGAGCTGGGATCATGACACTGATTGTAGTGTGTGTCCTGAGTGCATCTCTTCAATCAGATGTCCCAATTTACACATCTGTCTTTAAAACAGTTGTCCTAACTGTTATTACCAATCAGACTTTGGCTTCAGCTTGAGAGATTGGAGGTGCTTGGAGCAATTTGTGTTGCCAGTTCAACAGCAGGGTGCTCAGGCTGTGTTCCTCAGCATCTTTCATCATTTGATTGTTCTCCAGTGCTGCCCCATGCTTGGCAAGGCCACCTCTGTGGATTATTTGTGCTCATGGACATGCAAAGTGCTGTTGGTGTTTGCATTACCACTGGCTATCTCAGCAAAAGTTGGCTGGACAGATATTCTGCCTGAACTAGATTTGCAGACAATTTTGCCAGGCTTATAATTCCTGTGCTGCTCCCTTGATCCCTAGATAAGAACAAGGATTAGTTTATTGTTTCCCATTGGCTGTAAAATCAGAGCCTAGCAAGGGGGCTGAGGAGCTCTTCGGGATGTCTCTGTGCTCTCCTGGAGCAGTGGATCAGAATTCAGATGAGGCTTCATTTGGATTTAGTGGAGTGGCACAATATATGTAGCGTGGGCTTTGAGTTAGGACATGAAAGAGTGGTGTGTTTCCAGCAGTAGAAGGCATTAATGAAATATGTTCCTCTTACTGACTGGCTTTGAACTGTCACCTGTGACTACAGCAGCCCCATTCACAGGGCTGTGCAGCACTTAGTGATGCACAGCTGGTAAAATCAGTAAAAATGTCCTTGCTAATAGAGAACACAATGGCAGTGCTATTGTTTTGGTGGCCACTGGTGCAGGACGGGGATTTTTGGAGCTGTGGAGCAGAACCTCCCTGTACTGTGAAGCCAATAACATGGCTTGCTCTTGTGGGAGGACCACTGCCAGGAACCAAGGCTTCTTAGAGTGTGACTCTTTGCTCTTTCTCTAGTAGCTGATTTTCATAAGAGGATTATTGGGGGGAAAATAACCCCACCACCACCACACAAACATAATTTGTGATTCTCCTGTAGTGGTGCTGGCGGGCTGCACCTGCACATGGATGCTGCTGGATCCAAAATAATGTCCTTAAATTGTACGAAATGCTCTCCATGCAGGTGGAATCACAGCTACCACCCTTCCTGCTTTGCAAGCTGCAAGGGTTGTTAGTAAAAAGGCATTGTATGCACATAACATTTGGTTTGGAAATCCTCTCATGCCCTGGGTGTAGGTCTGTCTTGTCATGAGATGTCAGCCTGTGCAGGCATCTCTCCAGGAGCTTCAAACCCCCGTGTTTCACTTATTAGCTCCTTCTGCCTACCTGGGACCTAAGCAAACTGCTAATTGTTGTGCAGATGTCATCTTCCAGGCAGGCATGAGGTTGTAGGCTTTAAAGAGGCTGTACTGTCATTTGCTACCAGCCTTCTCAGTACACGTGAGCTCTGTTTTTATGGGAGTGTGCGGTTTCTTTCAGCCACTGCTTTATTTAATTCCTTTTTCTTCTTTTCTCTTTTTATTTCCAGGCTTGCAGGTAAAGTTTTAGGGATACATCTATTTTGCATTATCCTAGTTTTTCTACTTGTTTTAAAACTAAAAGAATACAACTGAAAAACTGTTTCCTAAGTAAAAAGCAGCAGTTTGTTCTGAGGTGACACGAGGGGAAGGACTGTGTCTTGATTGGTCTGAGGTCCTGCCTGTGCCATTGGCCAGAAGGATATGTTGATCTTCTGAGAGCAGGTGGAGTTTCAGCCCATGAGCTCTACTCTGGGTTTTCCAGCTTAGGAGCCTGGGTGTTAATTGTAGCCTGGTTGCACTTGGAAGTCCTCTGAGAGAGATGGAAGCTTTAGGCCACAGTTTGTCTTTTCTGTTTTCTGAAAACAAAGAGCTTTTGTTCTGTTCCAGTTGTACTCCAATAAGGGCTTCTGGGTCCTTGAGGTGGTTCCTTGACCCTTTAGAAAAGAGGAGGATGTTGAAGGAGAGTATCAAGCACCAGTTAGAAGTGCAGGGTGGTACTTCATGCAGTGTAAATTAAGCAGTGGAACTTGTTGCTGACTTGCTGTGAGTGTCAGAAGTCCAGATCTGTTCCAAAAGCAATTCATGGGAAAAAGAAAAGTCCGGTTAATCTAGATTTGATTTCGGAGACTGCTCTCCAGGAAGACCATGGGCCAGGAGTTTTTGGAAGATGCAGAAGTGTTCCTGTTTGTGCTCCCTCGTCTGCTGCTTTTTCCTAGATGCCCACCACTGACCAGCACGATGCAGTGGTTTTCTTTTCTTTTTTCTTTTTTTTTTCTTGACTAAAGCAAGAAACAAACAAGAAGAGAAAGAAGTAATGGAGTGGGGAGAGGCGAGATAGCAGCAAAGGAGTGGAAGCAGAGGACTCCATTTCCTCCATGTCCCTGAAGTTTTTTAGGGTAGAGCTCCTTTGGTGGCAGGTGCTGGGTGTGCCTGAGAGTGTATTTTCTGCCTTGTGGGAACAGAAGATGGTTACTTCAAGGAAGGAAGCAAAAGCTCTGCCATGTGACGTGCCATCCTTATGGACAACAAAGATATTTCGTACTGCATGTATGGGAGGACATTCTTTAAAACCTGGCTAGGAGTAGGAGCAAACTTGATGGAGGGATGAGTAATGAAGGAGTGTTTGAATTGAACTAATCAGTCCCATCTTTTTTCAAAAGACCTCAGTTTGTTTAATTTAGCAGCGTGTAAATTTAGAGCCAATCAAAGGAAATACTTATCCAGCCTGTGTGCTGGCAGGCTGCTCCGTTCCCTACTGCAGCGTGAGGACCTGAAAGCTGTGGGTGGGTTTGAAGCCTCATGCTGGGAGGCAGAGGGGGCACATGTGTGTGGTTACACACCTAGTGGTGGGGATACCAGCAACATAGCAGGATAACTGGCAACCTTGAGAGCAGGACCCTTCTTTCCTCCTCCTCCCCCTCTTGTTCAGC
>NW_009953648.1:440737-448577 GCF_000747805.2 Chaetura pelagica
CAGCAGGTGGTTTGTGGTTGGTCAGGGTGTGCCATGGGGCTCTTTGTGGTCCACTGCAAGTGTGAGCAGAGCCTGCTCATGGTTCAGGTGAGACAGTGCTCTGAGCAGTGGGCACAGCCTTGTGCTGTAGGAACCACTAAATAAACCTTGTTGACCTCTGCAAAATGTTGTTTTCCTCAAAAAAGCCTACATATGGATTTAGATGAACCCCTGATCCTTTGATGGCTGGTAGTTTTGTTTAGTTTGAATTAATGCAGCTAATTCTGTGCTTAACATGAGGCACAGGCATAAAAAGCCTTTGCAAGATTGCACTGATTTTAGTTTTTCTCTGTAGTTGTTATCCATGGCACTAACACAGTGATGTTAAACAAGACTTACAGGTCTCTTCATATTTTCCAGGAGAGAGATAAACCCCTGTGGGGTCAATATAAACTGCTTTGGTGCTACCTGTCATAAGCTCCATTAGCAGTAAAATTGGCACCACTTGCTACCTGCTGTCCCCAGGAAGACCCATGTGCCAACACCTCAAAGTGTTTTGTTTCCTGCGGTGTCACACCCCTGAACCCATGCTGCATTGCAAAATGGTGTGTAAGGAATGCTGAAACCCATCAAAACATGGACTAAAATCTTGTTGCCTCAGTTTCTGTCTGTATTTCAGGCTGATGACCATGTCTCACTGGGCCGGTCTCCTCTCCACTGTGGCCAAAGTCAACCTGCTGGTCTTGGTGGTTTCTGTGGTGTTTTCCTGGTCAAGCCTAAGCGACAGAGTTCCTGTAAGTGTTGGTGGCTGCTGCTGCTGAGAGCTGGGCTTGCAAAGGGCTGTCGGGCTACTGGAGTCTGTGGTGGGGCCACAGCCCTACCTGATCCCTCTGTAGGGCCATGTAGGGTGTTGTAGCAGTTGGTGAATCACCTCTCCTCAACATTAGGCCTTCAGTAAACCCATTTCAGGAGGGTTTCTTTGTTAAAACTGCTTGCCTCATCCCAGTAAATCCAGAATATGCTCAATCCAGAGGGTTTGCAACAGGAACAGTGCCACTTGGGCAGCTCTCCTGTTTGATAGATGTCACTTTTTCTATTTGGAGTTGTCACATTCCCCCCATGGCAAGAGACAAAGCTACTTATGTGGTCTAGTGGCAAGAAGGGGGAAAGAGGTGGCTTTGATTATGTTCCTAGTTGTGTTTTGAATCACTGCGAGTGAGTCAGGCTTAGAAGAGCATCCTCTCACTTCCTTCCATCTGTCACATGGATTTTGCTACTTGCAGTGTCATTTTGAAGCTGCTGGTGAGGGGATCCTGTCTGCCCTTTGCACTTGTACAGGTGTGCACAGCTCCCCCAGTTTGGATTCTGCTGCTGAGCCCCAGCTACCAAGCCCTGCTGGATTGGCAGATCTGGAAAGCTTCCTTGAGGAACCTTGAGCAGTTAGGGAGTGGTGGGATTTTAGTTTAATGAATACTATGGCTTAAAACAGGGGTCCCTAGCAGCACTGGTGAGGGGGTCACTGGACCCCATGTCCTTGGACACTTGCTCCTGCCTTTGTGTTGCAGCTTGCTGGTCTGTGCTGCAGCTGAGCAAATACAGGGGATAGATTACAGAATAAGCACTGTAGGCCAATGTCTCTGACCCACCTGGAGTCATGTAGCAATGAGATAATTTGTCGTTATTTCAGGGAGGGAGGGAGGGAGGAGGCTGGAGGTGGAACACTGTCGTCCCGGCTGGAAAACAAGCACTGGGGCAGCCACCCAGTGATATGTGCCCGAATTGGCAGGCAACCCAACCCCGAGGTTCAGGCAGGATTAATGCCACAGCTGGTTAACCCTCCCATCACCTGCTCCTGCACTCCCCCTGCCATGACTCCATGGTGGCCATGTCCCTCCTCTATTGCAAACAGGCTGCAGGTTGTCTCAGACCCTCCCTGCAGAGGCTTTTCAGCTTATTGAGGTTGATTTCTGACTGATAAAGCAAGGAGGCTTTTTGTCTGGAAGGAAATTTCCATTGTCCTTTAGAAAACATCTTTCTTTCTACTATTTTCATTATGACAACAAACCAAAACCGATTTTGCTTAATTTCTGCATAAGTGAAGAATTGCTTGTGCTTTGTTGCCCAATTCTGCCAGAAACACTAATGAAAACAGGGTATTGCAAAGCACTTGTGGGCCGAGCAGTGGCAGTAGCATTTAAATGAACTGAGTCACATCCTTTTATCCTTACTGAACGTTTAGACTGGCCTGAGCAAAGCCAGTAAACGTGAGCTATCTCCATTACTTATTTCAACAGACACAACAGTCCTGGTGATAAATTTGTGAAGGCCTGTATCAAGGCTCTCTTGGATGATAATATAATGGTGTAAACAAGCTAACTAATAATTGCTTTGAGTCATTTATTTTAATCCCATTACCTCTTAGCTCACAAAATCTTAACACTAATTTTCATCAGTAGAACCTGTTTTTTTAATGTTTATGATTCTTACTGAGTTTTAACCATTTGTCATAATTTTAGCAATTTGAAGCCTCTGATGCACTAAGGGAAATCAGGAGTGAAGCTCTGTTTTCTCAGTGCATTTCCGAAATTTCAGTCCCTTTTGACAGAGAAAATAAAAACATTCTCTAGCTTTGTCAACCACCTTCATGTGTTACTGCTGTCAGTGCCAATTGTATGTGTTTTGCTCTGGCTGACATTTCTCTTGCTCAGAAACACTCTCCTAGGCTGGATAATGGATGTTTATATGCAAAGCACCCAGATTCTGCCAGAAAATGCATTTTTTCCAAGAAGTGGAAGAAGTGAAGGCAGAACCTGACCTAAAATTTTCAGTTAACCTCTTAATTGACTGGTTTTTTTTTCCCTGTGAAAACATTTTAAGGATTAATATCAAAACACTTCATGAAAAGAGCTGTAACTCTTATTCTAATTGCCAACAATTAGGAAGAATCTTTCCCCGTAGACTGGTTATTTGAAATTATTCAGTCCTTGGCGATACCAGAAGCTGATAATACTCCCTGCAACAGAAACTGAGCTGTCTGGATGATCAGTCTGGACAAGCTTATCTGTTCCTGTGAAAACCAGGAACAAATAGCAAAGACCTGCTTCCCAAGCAGTTAATACCCTGGTGTGAGATAGTACGAGGTTGTTACTAAGCACTCTCAATAATTCTATCTGTTGCAGTTTTACATGACTCCCACCAGCTCCCTAGGGAGACTTTCCAGTGAACAGTGAGGTTTCCCTCATAGCAAGGATTTTTTTTCCTGCTTTTCATCCTCCTTTTTCCCTTTGCGTAATGTCCTACCACTCATGCTAGCTCATCTACCACACCTCTGTCATTCACATGCTGCACTTGAGATGTGGGTGGTGATTAAATCGCTGCCTCATTGTTTTAAAAGACTGGGGAGGACACTGGGAACAGGTGGAGAAAAGGATGCTCGTGTTTTATGGTGTAGGCAATACCATGTGTTTTTTCTCTGTCCTATTTTGGAAATAACTATTTTATCTGAAATCTTCTCCAAGCCTGAAATAAGTGCATTAAAAAAAATACAACCCAATAACAACAAAACCCAACAAACAATGCTTGAGGCCTTCCACTTGTGTGGAAAATTGCAGCTGAAAAAGTTGAAAGTTTGACATATTTTTAGGCAAGGGGAAACAGGGTCTTGCAATGTTATACAACCCTAATCATAGTCAGGGCTCCTGACTCTGAGTTTAATATAGGTGAGACTCTGCTTAAACCTGCAGCCTGCACTGGAATAGGAAATAAGCTGCATTGCTTTGTTCAGCACAAATGTCATGCTAGTTATGCGTGTTTAACCTTTAATATACTTAAAATCTAAATTTAACCATGTGGAAAGAATCTTGGATGTCAAAAAAGAAAAAAAATCTGCTGGCGAGGGAAAAAATTTGGTATTCTCAGCCAGCACTAAATTATCCAGATGCAATTGCTAATGAGCTGAATCTTTTCTATCCAAAAGGAGTTTGCCCTTACAAAAATAGAAGACAGCGACATGAAAGATGACAGTGGGAAAGAGCCAATAGCAGAAGATGATGCTGATCCTGAAGACCTGGAAGTGTTTTACCCCACACATCAGTGGCAAACCATACGTCCAGGTAACATGCCGGTGACTCACTGATAGTGTCCTTCTGAAACCCCACCTGACAGCACTGACAGCAGCCTTGCAGGAACTCAGGATACCTGTTTGTTCCCATAACACTGTGTTCTTTGGCTGGTGTTCAGCCAAAGAGGCACAGACCCAGTGGTCTGGGACAGGAGACCATCACAGAACTGGCTGGCAGTGGGAGCAGTTGCTAAAGTGCTGGAGTTCACTGGAGAAGGTGGAGTGGGCTGCCTGTCACATTGCAGGTGGTGATGTGTCAGCCCAGAAGCTCTTTTCTGTATTTGTACACTTATCAAGGGACAGGTTTTATAGCTGTTTTTGGCACTTGGTAACCCATGTCTGCTCTGGTGTGGGCTGGTGAAATTCTACTGTGGCAAGCTGATCAAGGGTCAGCAGTGTAACATTACACAGCTTTTAAACAATGGGTTTTCTGTTCCTTGGCTGTTTGAAATCCAGCTTTTATCCCTATCCATCCATCCCACCACGAAAAGCTTCTTCCTTTTTATTGTGTTGGTATCTTTTATTATACATCTGTGGCACATGTATGGTCAGAAAACACCAACTGAGCCGGCAAAAACCCATGTGCTGGGGAAGGCTCTGGAGGGGATAATCCTATATAAACACACGTGCATGTGTGCACCCTAATTCAGCAATTAGGGTGATCAGTCAAGGTCCTGGGCAAGGTCTTTAATCCACTTGTGCTTTAGTGTCCTCATATATATGCAGGTGTAAGACCTTCTCACCTCAGAAGGGTGAACTAAGTAGTAATTAATTTTTATAAAGTGCTCTGAATTTAAAAGAGCTTTATTCTGTGCTCAGTATTATCACTGAATGAATAAATATGGGATACATTTGTCTTGAAATTTCTGCCAGATATAGCAGAATTGCTTTTCCAAATGTAAATCTTTGTATAATGTAAATGTCTAGCAAAAGCCCCTACATTTCACAAAGCTGCAGTATGTACTTATCTTCCATTTTTGTACCATTATGTATGGAAGGCATGCTGTGTCCCTGCTTAGTATTCAGACTGGCAGATCCTCGCCACCCTTGCTGAAGCAGAATATGTATATATAAATATACACACACACACACACACACACACACACACTTGCAGTCATTATAAACATTGTTGCTGGTTGCGTTCAGAAGCACTTTCCCCATTGCTTGAGTGTCTTTGTTCCACTTTATTTTTGTAGTAATTCCAAGTTGGGCAGGTGCCAGTGAAGGGCTTGTGGAAGTGGGGAGCTTGTCAGCATTCAGAGAGGAAAAGAATTTCAGTTACTCTTGTCAAAGGCTGAGATGGTGGTCTGCCTCCTTGGCTGGTCACTACAAATCCTCAGCTCTGTGTGCAGACTTGGGTGGAAGAGGATGACTCCTTGGTCTCCCTCTGCCAGCCTTGGTGTGTTTGTCTCCAGAGGGTTTCTCTGAAGTGAAATCCTGTGAGTAGGTTGTGACTCACAGTTGTGACGTGTGTGTTCCCTGGAGCAAGGCTGGGGACACTGCTGGCCATCCCTGTGGGGAACTGCAGTGTGATGCTCAAAAGTTTGCTTTCTGCTGCCTGCCTATCCGAGATGTCCCCACGCTGTCTTCCTTTGTATCCCTGCAGCAAGTGGAGCCAGTTTCTCCTGGGGAAGCAAATGTTTTGATTTAAAATCTGGATCTTCATCTTCAAATAGAAGAAGTAGAAGGGAGCTCAGTTTTGCATTTCCCCCATCGCACTCCTGTTTCACCCGATTCCCTGAGTTCGATGTGTGATTTTTATGCTTCTGTCCAGTCCCACAGTTGCTCGTCTTCCATCCCATGTTTTTCCAGTTTTACTCTCGTGGGTTTCTAGTCTCCTGTTGCTAATTGCATAAAGCCACGTTTCCACTGAGGCTGCAGCAGTGTCCTCAACCTGTAATCTGTCAAATTCCTCCACCAAGTGCAGTTGTTACTGCACACATAGCACTGCTTTGTGTTGGTTGCTCCCTCTTTGCCTACAGTGTCAGCTGTGTTTTGATCAAGTGTTTCCTTGCACTTGGAGCTTGCTTTAAGCTGCTGCAGGTAGCTGGATGCAAACAGAGACAGGCAGTTACCCTAAGAGCTCTGCCACCTAAAATCTGGAAGCAAAGAGATCAGTTGTCTCTTCTGCCTGCCAGTCCAGAAGCTGACAGGCTGTGGAAAGGTTAGTGAAACTTCACAACCTTTCCTTTAACACTTTGTTAGGCATCTCTTCTTTCCCACTTGGTATTAAATGCAGCAGACATCGCTGGGATAGGTGTAGGTATAGAAGGGTAGGTGTGCCTTGGGAAGTCTCCCAGCCCCTCCAGTGTTTCAGGTGTTTTAGGTATTGTCCGAGGAAATGATGAAGATGTCTGCAGGGCTTTGTGCTCTCTTTGTGGTTGGTGTCTATAAACTTACAGGCTGCTTGGGTTTGCAAGACCTTTGAATGGATGTTCACACCCTTGATCAGATCCCTACTTGTCATCAGGTGCAGAATTGTTTTGAAGCTGTGCTTCCTCTGGTGTCTTTGTCCTTTCTAAAGCACTTTTCCTGGGTGATAGTATGTAAGCTGGAAGCTCTCTGGAGAAGCATAGCAGAGGTGACTTGCTTTTGTTGCAGGCTATGTTAAGCTCTTCCAAGTGTATGGAGATGAGTCTGTCAACACACAGAAGCATCCTACCACTTTTCAAGGTGATCTTGCCTGATGGTTGTGGCAGCCAAAGGCTGATCCTTAGTCTTTGGGATGGTAGAGATGAATGGAAGGGTTGGATGGTGTTGATAGTCTTCTCTGTCAGTTTGGCAGTTTTCTTGGGAGTTCTGTATATAAAAGCATTTCTTCTGTGTTTCCAGGTGACCTCAAGCCTGCCCCACAACATCCTAGAACACACGAATGCTTCTGGGATTTACCTACTTTTGTTATTTGGGCACCTTTTTTCCCTCTGTTCCATTCAACATTCCTAATGATGGCTGAAAAGTTGGATTGCTCTGACCATTTTACCACATCACTTAGCAGCACATTTTCCACCTGAGTCTAGGGTCAGAAGTGGCTCCTCTGAGAAGACATTGCTGTGAAGATTAAGAAAAAGGGTGTAAGAGGCAAGGGTTTAATTGGCAAAGAAAAAGGGGGTTAATCATCCTCTTAGCAGTGCCCAGCATTGTGGGGAGCCTGGGCTGTGCATTGTCTCTGCAGACAGGCTCTGTCCACCTTCCTGGCAACAGCACTTTCCTGCTTGACACTCACTGACAGTGTGATGTTAGGAATGAATGTGTCCAGTTTCCAAGTCCAGGTGGACCAAGCAAGAGCCCTATGTCCCTGAAATACAAAAATATTGTCAATCTGCTTTGTATGCTTTCTGCCTGAGAGAAGCCAACGATGGGGCACTGCAAAGCCTGCTGGGTCCAGGCTGGAGAAATGGAGGAGAAACTTGCACTGGCAAATGGCACCTTGTAGCATTGGATCTCAGGGCTGGATAACAGTGTCAAAGGATCTAGATGGGCAGACCGCGTGTTACAGGAGCTCTGTTAGATTGTACCTTTAGCTGTAGTTAAACTTGTGGCTTGCAGAGTTCCGTGTGGATACCTGCAGTTACTCTGCAGCATTTGTACTGTTCAGAGTCATTTTCCTAAGTGCCTAATTATATTGCAGTTAAAAAATAAGAAGCCATGACTGCTGCTGTTGATCAAACTGCCAGAGCGAAGCTGATGTGAGCACACTGTTGTTGCTGCTTCTGCAAAGATGAAACCACCTCACGTTCAGCA
>NW_009953648.1:448874-498309 GCF_000747805.2 Chaetura pelagica
AGCTGATGATACATTGCTCAGCATTTAAATATCCATGGCTGCAGCTTCCAAGGTCCTCGGGCTGCTTTCTCTTTTAGTAACTGCCTGTGCTGTTCTTACATGTCTCAGGTCTTCCCTTGTCTCAGTTGCTGCACAAATAAGGTTTTTCACATCTAGAAACAAAGTTCTCAAAGGAAGTTTGATGTGGGGGAGGTAATTTCAGAAGCTGCTCTGGAGAATTTGCTGTGGTGTCACTGGAAAGTGCAGGGATGGAGAATAACTCAGTCCAGTTTCATTGCCAGTCTTTGTCTTTCAAGAGATTTCAGTGTCTGAATGGGCCCACACTGCTCTAAGCCACAAAGAGGTTTTTAAAGCCAGGAGGAGAAGGTAATAGCAGGAGGGATCCCTTTGGCTCAGGAAGCCTGTCCCACAGCCTGTCTGGATGACATGGTGGCCAGTAAGAATTTCCCTAAACCTTGTCAGTGGGAGTCTTGCTGGGCTGTCCTGTGCTGCACCAGCTCCTGCTAATTGCTTTGCTGAATTAATGAGCCTTTCCGAACTGTTGCCTCTGGGTGACCTAGACCTAACTCAAATAGTTGTGTGCAGGTCTCTGAAATATTTATTTATGTCAGCATGGGCAAGAGAGGGCTGTGACATATGGTGTTAAACCACCAGGGTATCCTCGTTTTTCCAGACCTTGATGTGTGTAATTCAGGAGATAGGACCCTGATCAGCACAGATTTGCATGAAGAGGGAAAGCAAATGGGATTTTGAAAAACCTCAATTATACCAGATGAAGAGTTTCTTTTCTAGGGTGTTTTTTTATATATATATATATATATATATATATAAAATAGCTTATTACTGATGTGCAGAGGGGAAAAATCTCCCTGGCATTATTGTAAGCTTCTCTGGCCAGCAACAGGGAGAACTGCAGGTAGGAAAGCTCAGGCAGGGTGGAGAGCAGTTGCACATGTTCAGTGCTTGGCCATAGGTTATGGCCACTAGTAGATCTCCCTCTGTTTCCCTCTGACTTCTTATGTAGGAGGCTTTTGATATCTTAAGTGTATCTTGTGCCTGTCCTCCTGTTTATTACTAGTTCCCCGTGCTTGGGGGCTTTCTTTGGCTCCTCACCTTTGCATCACAGGATGCATGGTCTCTAACACTGGTTTGTGTTTCATTCCTCCTTACACTGAAACTTTCCTCTGGCAAAAGTGCCAGGCCTGAAGCTTCATATGCTGCTTCTGACTCTGGTGTGGGGCATTGGAAAGCAGACAAGTGAAATGTCAGATGACAGGCCGAGAGACCTGGGGCCTGGAGAAGGCTCCAGAGACACCTTAAGTACCTTCCAGTGCCTGAAGAGGCTTTGGGAAAGCTGGGGAGGGACTTGGGACAAGGGCAGGGAGTGAGAGGGTGAGCGGGAATGGATTAAAACTGGAAGAAGGGAGATTGAGGTTGGACATTAGGAAGAAAGTCTTTAGTGTGAAGGTGGTGAGACACTGGAACAGGCTGCCCAGGGAAGCTGTGGCTGCCCCATCCCTGCAAGTGTTGAAGGGCAGGTTGGACGAGGCTTGGAGCAACCTGGTCTAGTGGGAGGTGTCCCTGCCCATGCAGGGGGAGTGGAATCTAGATGATCTTTAAGGTCCCTTCCATGATTCTATGAATCTAGATTGAATTCTATGATTCTATGAAAATTAAGCAAAATCTCTTTGTCTTGCTCCTGCTGTGTGTAAGAGGGATTGCTGTTTCCCTGCCTGTTATTGGTAAGATGGGAGGATTGAGACTGCTTGACAGATGCCTGGAGATCCTGCAGACAGGAGATATCTCAATCCTCTGTTTGAGTAGGGCATTGGAAAGATGACGGCTGTTGGATCTGGAGATTTTCTGAGCAATCTTTCCCTCCAGCTCAGCTGTGCAGATGAGGGCAGTGCTGTTACCTGTCTCCAGCCTGGCTCTGCATTATCGGCTCAGATTTTCTTTACCAGCAGGTTCCCTGACATGGGAAGTTGGAGGTTGCCCACTGGGCATGCGCACCTGATCCTTGTCAAACTCTCTCTTCCATGTGCAGACAAGGGCAGTGCTGCTAAGGGAGCAGGATGGCTTCCCAACTGGAGGCAGGCTGGGAGCTCCTGGGAGCCACTACCAGCTTCCCAGTGAGGTGCCATGGTAAGTGGGATGCTGGGAGCCTTGGACCTGCACAGTCAAAACACTCATGAAACAGTCATGAATATTAGTGGGCTGGGCCCTTGGGCACAAAGCTGACCTTTTCCAGGAGAGGACAGAGCTGCAGAGCCTTTGTCATTTGCACTAAGAAATGAGAAACTGTAGCAAATAACAGAAATTTATAGGCCAGTTATTGAACGTAACCATTAAAAAAAAAAAGACTCCCACATTATAAAAAAAGCCACTCTCCTCCTCTAAATTGTCAAGATCAGTAATGCAGTTTTGATTATGTGTTTTGTAGCATGTTGTAAATGCAGTATATATACACCTATTTAAATTTTAATAATGCAAGGCCTCAGAACTTTATAGCTCCCCGTAATCAATTATTCCTAGGAGCTGGGCAGAAAGGGGTTGTTTTGTGTCAGTGCACTTAACTTACAGGTTTTAATTAAGAATCTCAGGGGTTGGTGGCTGTGCCCAGTCTGGCACTGCTCAGGGCAGTGGGATGGGTAGGAAGGTGGCCCTTGGTGGGATTTATTCAGCTTGGCCAGGCACCATGTGGCTCACAGGGTTGTTCCCTGTGTTTCCTCTCTGCTTCTCCGTGACCCAGGAGGTTTTGCAGTTGTTGTTTTCCCAGCAGGTCCATGAAGGTGTCAAGTTTAGTATCTGTGAAATGAACTGAGAGACAATTTTTTTTTTCCACCCTAAACCCAGATAAAACTTGTGTTGTCTCTGTCCCTTCACAAGCTGCTGGTCTTCTGGCAGCAGCAGTGGTGGCGAGAATAAACTCTACATTTACTGCTTGGATTACTCAGGCTTGAGAGCAGAGTGGGGCTGAGATGGGTTTTCAGCATGTTGGAATGAATACTGTCTCTTACTGTCTGTGGTGTTACTGGTTTCATTAAACAAGCTGGTTATAAAAGTCTTCTGCAGTGCTGCACATGTCACCAAAACCTAACGATGCTTCTGAACAGCAGAGAGAAAAAGTTTACAGCTTCCCTAACACACAGAGCCTTGGGCTTGGATGTTGAGCATAAACAAGGGTGCCTTGATGTATTTTCACGAGACAAGCTAAGACTCCTGCTAATTGTGCCTGTGACTCCATGCCCCACAGTGTGTGCAGGTCAATTATAAACCAGGTGATGGGGGTGTCTGAGAGTCAAGTAGCTTTTTTTTTTTTTTTTAATGCAACAAGAGGAATTTAGTCTGCATTTTTCAAAATATTTTCAAACTTAGCTGTAATGACGCTCTCGCTGGTGGTGTTAAAATGTAGGTGTAGCATTAACAAAGAGAAAAGTTTATCGGCTGTATCGCAGTAGATAGAAGCAGTGGGCATCGTTCATATGGTTAAATTCACATTGTTGGGAGGGGGAAAAGTGTTTTGCAAAAGGAGGGGCTGTTTCCCAGGGAGGACATCTCTCATTTCTCTTTCTTTCTGCCAAGCCAGGGATGCTGTGAGCCTGAGAGATGCTTAAATGGGTGCTGGGTGTTGAGGAATATCTTGCTATGCATTTTTGTGCATGCATGGTATATTTTCTACAATAATATTAATACCATTTATCTGACTATTTAGAAGGATGAGCCACATTAAAAAAAATAGGTATCTAATAAGGGGTCTATTTTTATCTCTGTCTTTACCTAGTAGTCTGTGCATTTATTTCAAGCTTGTAACAGTGCTTTGGAAGAAAAAATGTTTTCCCTCCTGGAAAACGTTTTGGGAGTGCATCCAGCCTTGGTTATCTTAAATTGCCAACCTGAGTCTTTCCTCTTCCCTCTACAGCAAGCAGGCCCTACCAGGACCTTGGCTGTAGCATTTGTGTCAGCTATTATGGTGGAGAATTTTTCAGTAAGTTGGGTTCCAGAGTCTCTTAAATAACACTGAAGGTTTGGAAAATATACTGAGTGACACCTTCACACTTCAAATGCGTGATCTTATTTTGTGGGACAAACCTTCTAAGTATTGCAGCCTGTGCTTGCTTAGCCACGAGTCAGACTTCTGTCCCCATGAAAGTCTGAAGTTTGTTTCTGTGGCCAGGAAAGCTCTGAATTCCTCCCCAAGCACCATCATGGATGATCATTGTGGGGAACAGGCAAATCATCCAGCACCCACTGCAGCTGCTCAGTGGAGAGGCTGCAAATTAGTGCTCTTAGTCAGATGGGGCTGCAGAGCTTTTAAATTTTATTTTCTCCATATATTTATCCAGGGAGCCTCACTAGCAACAGATCATCTTTTTCCACAAACCCTTTTCAGAGCCATGTGCTCTGCCTCCTCCATTCTGGCTTAAATCCTCTTTCCTCTTTTGAGGAAAACTCTAAATATCCATCATGTCCTGATTTAGGGAGACATTTTCTCTGATCTCTGCCCTCTATTCATTTTAAAATCTACTATCAATTTGGGACTTAAATTAAAAAACTGTTTGGTGTTTCCTGAAGTCTAGAAGCTTGTTTTACATTTGTTCTTGCTTGAACACACACTGAATCAAATGTCTCCACTTTAGTAGAACAGCTTCCTTTAGCATCCCAAGGAAGCTTCTGAGTTAAAAAATAAATCTATCTCTGTTTTTCTTGCTCTGCTTTACCAGTGTAAGCTTGGGAAAGGAATGTAATCTCCTTGGGTCTGTCATGGTGTTTTGTAGAACTAATTCCCATTTATTGCAAGAACTCTTACAACACTATATTCAAGTTTAATTTTTTATTACTTGTTTGCATTTTGAGAGGAGTAAGTTTGGTGGTGTTGGAAATTCTACTGAAGGGAAACATTTGGGATTCAAAGGATCTTTCTTCAGTCCACGGATTCTTTTTTCTCTCTCCTCATTTTCTCTCTGCTCCTTAAGACTGCAGGAAGTTTTGCTTGGGTCATTCACTTGCAACAGGATGTTCTCTGAATATTGAATTAATGTGTGCAGTCTGTCACTTGGTGTTTCTTCTGTTCTTCTGCTGGAGATCTCCCAGGGTTGCAAAGACCTTGCAAGTGGCAATGGCACTAACAGGAGCGTGCCTGTGATCCTGCAAAGCAAAGGGAAAAACATGAGGCTGCATGTCTCTCCCATCATTGCAGGGTGTGAATAAATGGTTCTAATCAACAATTCACATTTTAACCCCAGACCAGGTCTTATTTTTAGGATTTGTTGTTCAGCCCAAGGGAAACGTTTCTGCTTCTGTTTGGTGTTACTGAAAGCATCTGTAAATTATCACCCAGACTGTATTTTAAGGTACATTTACATTTTGATAGAATCTGCTGCTTTTCTTATCCAAAACAAGGCCCACCTGTTCTTCATTAATTATACCATCGTTGAACCTGCTACCCAGGTTGGTACTAATTACAGTTATATCACTGTTCTGCCTTTGATAATATGCAGAAATGGGGAGACCTCTCTGGATCTTGATGAACTGGAGCTGTAACAAGGTGGCAGGCTGTGAAGGCTTGTTATCTACAGGCTGGATGAGATAGAGCTGGGAGAAGTGGCTGCTATTCAGAGGACTTTGACAGCAACAACTGAAACAGAAGAAGTTTAAACAGGGAAAAATCTGTTTTACTCTTAGGGTGATGGAGTCCCTGAGGAGGTCAGCTCCTACAGAGAGGTTGTGGAGTCTCCATCCTAGGAGACCATCAAAATAGCTGGACACTGTCTTGGGCAACCTGCTTGAGGTGACCCTGATTGAGCAGGAGTTGGACAGGATGATTTCCAGAGCAGTCTTCCAATCTCAACTGACCTCTGACACTGTGACACTGTATGGCAGTTAGGACAGAGGATCTCATGGTGGCCTCCACAGAGAGCTGCAAATCCTGGTGGTGGTGCTGACTGTTCCCCCTTGCTAACATAATCTGAAATCTGAATGGAGCAAACATGGGAAGAGTTGCTAGAGACTTCTCTGAAGACAGGAAGCAGGAAGTGGTTTTCTGGGACCAGCTACTGGGGAATTGTGGGTTCAGCAGGGCTGGGACTAGGAGCCAGAGACTGGAGCAAAGGTGACCTGCAGGGCCAGAGCCTTTGTTGGAAGATAAACCAAGAGGCTTTTCACTCAAGCCCTGTTTTATCACCTTTCCACCCACTTTGATCTCTTCAGATACTCTCAAAGCCTTGGCTTACATCCATGGAAAGGACATGTCCTGAAGGAAGAGCAGAGTGAAACTGCTGACAGAAGAGAGTTTGTGCCTAACCCTGTGGGGAAAGCCTGGTTCTGCTGAAAAGCAGGAGAGGAGGAAGAGCTTCAGCACAAGAAAGATACAGACCTGTTGGAGAGGGTCCAGAGAAGGGCCACCAAGATGATCCGAGGACTGGAGCGGCTCTGGAGCCAGGCTGGGAGAGTTGGGGTGTTCAGCCTGGAGAAGAGAAGGCTCCAGGGAGACCTTAGAGCAGCTTCCAGTGCCTGAAGGGGCTCCAGGAAAGCTCGGGAGGGACTTTTCATCTGAGAGAGCAGTGACAGGACAAAGGGTAACAGTTTTAAACTGAGAGAGGAGGGATTTAGATTAGATATTGGGAAGAAATTCTTCACTCTCAGGGTGGTGAGGAACTGGGATGAGTTGCCCAGAGAGGTTGTTGATGCCCCATTCCTGGGGGTTTTAAGGCCAGGTTGGATGAGGTTTTGTGCAACCTGGGGTTCCCTGCATATGGCAGGGGGGTTGGAGCTGGATGATCTGTAAGGTCCCTTCATGATTCTGTGATTCCAGATCAAGCTGTGTTGGTCAGAGGTGTTAACATAACTGCTTTGTGAAGAGAAATTTTATATGCTATCCTTCATCCACTCCAACAAAGATCCTCAGGTTAGGTGAAACCAGCTCCACTGGCTGTTTTTACTGTTTGCTCTCTGCTATACTTGATGCTCTGTGAGGGGGTGTTGTTAGGGTTTTGTGGTTGTTTTTTTTCCCCCTGAAGTGGACTAGAGATGGTTCATGTGACTTCTTTTGTCTCTGCAGTGCAGATGAGTGTGGACAATAGCATCTTTATACTTGTCAAGTGTCTGTCCACAACCTGAGTACAACATGAGTGCAAAGGTGATTTCCTGAGAGACTTAAAAGGGCATTTGATGAAGACCATGCTTAAGAAAGATTGTGTCCATGGTCTAGAAGTCACTGAAGTGAGCAACATAGTGGTAGTAGAGCTGGCACCTCTGGAAGGGGAGATTTCCTGGCATGAGGAACTGGAGGACCTCTGGTTCTTCCTGGTTCTCCATGAGGACCTCCCAGTGTCTTGCACAGAGCTTGCTGTGACAGTGGGCAAATGCTCTCTGGCTGGGCTCTCTGCCAGCCACCCACCTGAGAGAGGAGGAGACATTCTATACTCCCCTATACATCACCTGGGCAGGACTGGTTTAATCATTTGTCCCTGTTCATGCCACCAAAGCTTTAGGCAGGTGGAGATGTGTGTGTTTGAGGGGGAGATTAACCCCAACCATTAGCTTGTCAGGTGTCAGGCAGGATTTGCAACACTGGCAACTGAGGAGAAAAACTGTTATTAAGTGTAACGTGGCACCTTGGATGCAGAGAGCATGGGGAGACAATAAATACAGGCTTCCATAATGTCATTTTATAGTGTCAGTCTTCAGAATTTATTAAGACTTAGTTGCAGTGATACCTGCAGCTGCTTCTGGTTGAATCGGTAAATCCTGTTCATTATCTCCAGCACTTGTTTTGACCTACTGTGTTTTAAAAAAGAGGAAATATTGGAGGCTTAGGGGCACCCTAATTGCTTTCTCTGGCAGCTGGAGTTTTCCAGCTTTACTCAGGGTTGCTCCTAACACCTCAGTTAGTGTTTGTCTGAGTGGAGGGACCTGAAATGTGAAGTGCTGAGAAACAGAGAGACCGATGACCTGCCCTCATCACTGGCAACGAGAAGAGAAGGAGGGATGTGATGGTCATCACTGCCTTGTCATCCCAGTGTGTGAACAGGCTGAGGTTGGCTGAAGATGGACAACAGTTCAGAAGACATTCCTTGATGGCAAAAAGGTGGTTGCTACATGGGCTCAAAGAACAGTTTTGCTGTCACTTCTTTGCAGCAGTTGCCACTTGGTTGCCATCGGGAGCTGGTTGGTGCTGGGGATGGCACTGGTGTCTTTCAAGAGTTCCTCATTCTACAAGTGAAATTGTGTCACCTTCACCCATTTTTTTTGTCAAGCACAAATCACAGCAGCAGCATGTTTCTGTAATTTTACCCCCAAACTCAGCATGTAGCTCTCCAGTATGGAGGAAAGTTAGTTCAAGCCCAACCTTCTGATAACTTATTATGTTCCATGTGCTTAAGGGCAAATTTTAAGTTGCTGGAAGCAGATATTTGCTTGTTCCCTTTTTAGTTCTCAGAGTACTTTCTGCATGCTTGATTAATGGACGTCCTTGTTACATTAGTAGTTGGGCTTTGCAGAAAGCTGTTATTACCAGGAGAATCTGGTGTGGGTTTCAGTTTTTCTTCTTGTATTGAAAATCCATTATTAATTTATTTTTGAAGGGGGGAAAAAAAGGCTTCAATTCCAGCGTTTTTGCTTTGCTCTCTCAGGTTCCTTTGCAGCTGTCCTCTGTGAGACACTTTTACAATCAATATTACAAGTGTTCTTTGTATTTTAGTGTGTGCTTGAGGGTTTCTGCGTCTTTGTATTGATTTCTAATTGTGTTGCAGGACATTTGGGTGCCATGTGCTGGATTATTTTACACGTTGCCTTTTTGCCTTTTCTCTCTTGCAGGATGCTGCCTGGAAGGTGCCAGGGGGGCCCTGCTGGCTTGTGGGGCATTAGTGCAATTTTCAGACACTGAACTTGTGACCATACATTTAATTTTGTTTTTTTATTGCACACAGAGGTACACTTGCAAAGTCTTCTTTTTTATGTAGTCTTCTCAGAACTTCCCTGGCTTCTTGGCACATTTGTGTTTTGTGTCATAGGAACTCAACAGATTGTCTTGGTTTTGTTTGGGTTGGTCGTAATGCATGTTCAGCTCTTTTCGATCAGTGCTGGCATGAGCTCTGATATTGCCCCTTGGATCAGTTCTGCTAACAGGTTTTGGCATTTCAGAGGTGCAAAGTCCCAGCCTCAGTGAAAGGATTGGGAACACTGGCCACATCTGTAGCTGCTCTGAAGTTGGATTTGCAGATATGGGCATTTGGAGATGTCAGTGTTGATGGCACATCTATGTAAGAGCCTAGTGAGACCAAAGAAGGGTGTGAGGAGTGACACAGCTGTCACCAGCACAGACTGTCCAGAATGCATCCATTGCTTCAGGTAGGTGGCAGCAGAGGAAGAGCATGTGCTGGAGATGACAGAGGACTGTGTTTGTGCACATGGCAGGTCCTAAAAGCCTGTAGGAGAAAGAGAGCAGTTTGCCGTGTAGGGAGGGCTTGCACGTTCTTCAAGCTCTTGTGGAGCAGGGTGATGAGCAGTCCTGATCCAGGGCTCTCCAGGCAGGTGTGGACATGTTTGTTACTTGACCAGCCTGCAGGCTGGCTGCCTCCAAACCCTGTGTGCATTGGCAGCAAAGCTCCACATCTGCTGGGTGCTTTGCTTGCAATGATGTGCATTACAGCTGATCAATATGCAGTAAATTACTGCCAGCTGGATTGGAGAGTTTGCTTGTCAGGATTATCTTCTGTAAGGTTCAACTCCTAACCATGGGAAACACTCTGTGCTTCATGGAGGCTAGTTTGAGCTCCTCAGGAATTACTTGTTGTAATTTATCCATCTGTGCTGGGGACCGGAGCAAAAAGGTGGCAGGGGCACTGGTACTGTGTCTTGGGAGGAGCATTAGAGTTCTGGGTGTGTTAACCACATGGACAGCCAGATACTAGGAAGATGTTAGGAAGAAATTCTCCACCATGAAGGTGGTAAGGTGCTGGTTGATGCCCCTTCCCTGAAGTGTTCAAGGCCAGGTTGGATGGGGCTTGTGCAGCCTGGTCTGGTGGGAGGTGTCCCTGCTCATATCAGGGAGGTTGGAACCTGATGATCTTTAAAGTCCCTTCCAACCTGAACCATTCTGTGGTTCTGTGAGATGCTCAGGGGCTCAGCGGTGCCGCTGTGGGTAGTTGGGAAGGGAATTACAGGCATAACTATGGGCAGGCTTTGACCTTTCTACTGGAACTTAGTTAGCAATTCTGTTGATGTTCTGGAAGCAAAAATATAATTCAGACCATCTTCTCCTCCAAGCTGACCCTGGTAGTCTGGGAGAAGAACAACTGCGCAAAAATTAGGGTCCTTTTTTCCCCTTGTTTGTCAGAGTTACTGCTCAGCATTGAACTGCACTGAAAAGTGTCATTAGTTTCCTTGAACTTATTGCTCCAAGTGTACTTTGCATTAACATGCATACGTGAATTTCAGCCTCATTAATCACCGTGTGCTGCAGTGTGTCACTGTCTTGCCTTCATTTGTGGGTAGTTTGGCTGGTGGGAACCCCTGTGACCCCGGCCAGGGTGTGCAGACTGTGGCTGTAGCACTGCCCCTCTACTGCTGTGCTCGTTTTAGCTCCTGCTTCATGTTCGCACATCCTGTGAGATCTGGGAGCCTTTGCCAGCCCTGCAGCAAACAGCTGCAGAGCAGGGCAGGTGGGACATAGCACAGGAAAGGTGGGTCCATCGTGAGGGAGCATTGCTGTACCACATCCCTGCTGTCGTGATTTTGTTCTGGGTCTGTAGAGGTTCTGGCATGGTGGAGCCCAGGCTCCTGGCATTGCAATAAATCCTTCTTGTGCCGGGGAACACTGCAGGGACGTTTGATGATGCTGTTGCTCTTGTCTCCATGGCAGAGCTCTCAACCTTCCTGGCAATGTAAATTCTTCTAGCTGCATGCTAAAATTACACTGAGTTATTGATTTATCTTTGAGAGGATTTCCTTCCCAAGGGACATTTCAGGCTGTTGTAATGATTGAGTTCTTCTGCGAGTGCAGGATCTGTGGCAAAGCAGAGCCACTCTCCTGCCCACCAGCTCAGGGCTGTGCTTCTGCAGGCTTCCTGCACCAGCTGATTTCTGCTCCAAAGCCAAGGCTGTGCTCCTGTTACTTCTGAGTGACAACTGCAAATAAAATGGCATTTTCAACTTCGTAGTGAGGAAGCTACAAGTCTCACACTAGCCTTTATGCCACAGCCCCAGCTTGGATATCTTGGGCTTGTTGCAAAGGCTACTCAGAGGCTGGCATGGGAAGTGAGAAAACGTGCCAGCATTAATGCACCCAGGCTTCTGGGCATGTTTTACATCTTTAAAGGAGGGTATGATGAGAGCAGGGTCGTGCAAACTTTTTTTTCCTGAAGATACAGGGTACATGCTCTCTTGTCTTCACCTTATGCTGGCTTGCCTGTGGAACATCTCAAAAAATCAGGCCAGGCAAGTTTGATTTCAGTTTCCTGCTTGCACTTAGGTGGGTGCAAAGCCAATTCTCTACTTCTACCATGAGTTTTCTTCTCTTAGCCCTGAAATCACAGGTTGTGATCAGCTGGCCACCACCATCATCAGAACTATGGGCAGAACTTTTTGCTCCTGTTGCACAATCTTAGGCTTCAACTCCTTTTTTACAACCCTGACCCTTCAGGGGTTGGGCTAAATGTTTTACCATTTATCTCTGGAAGGGAAACAACAGGCTGTGTCCCTGGGTGCCCATCTCCAGTGAAGGCCCATCTAAAGCACCTCCCCATGGGTTCCTGTATCTAATCCCAATGTGGATTTGGATCCAACCTCAGCTGCACTGTGAACTCTGATAAAATGTGAGGCTGCTCACATGTGCAGTGTTGTAGAACAGCATCCCTTGATGAGGCTCAGGGAGAACATCAGTTTCTTTTCCTGTGAACCAAATGTGGCACAACCACTTTCTTTCTTAGTGATCTGCCTGCAAGATAAACCCAATCCTTAGTGTCTATCTTAAATACTGCAGTGTTGACAAGTTCTCTTGACAAAAATTAGGCTAATGTCCCCTGTGACTGCAATAGCCGTGAAACAAGACTTTAAATTGAAGCTTAGGAAAGCACTATACCAACGCTCTCTCCAAGTCATCTTCTCATTCCAACTTTTATTATTCAAATTTTTTCTCTCTGTAGCTTGGCAGCGTAGCTGGCAGACAAGTTTATCCCATGCCAGTCTCACAGCCAGGCAGTTCGGATCAGGCACCTTTCAGCGTTGGAGTGAAGAATTGTTGTCCAGCAGCCTGTGAGCCCTCTTGGCTCTGGGGGATGCTGCAAACTTGGGAAATGGTTGGTGCTGGGATACTGGTGTCAGAGCCTGTGCTGAGCCAGCTGACACAATAAGCTGCACACCTTGCCAGCAGTACAGCCTGTCCTGAAACACTCCTGGTGGTGGCTGGAGCTGGAAGAATAGGGAGTTCAGTTTTCCTCTGGTCTATGTGTATTTTCCATTTCAGCCTTGACTGAGTTATAAACACACAAGTTGAGGACAGGAACAGAGATCGTTGAGACCCTGTCATGAAGACCCCTTCTTGAGCTTTCTAGCCTTCCCCTTGAAAATAGTTTATTTTTTTCCCCTTTTTGCTCCTGTTGCACAATCTTAGGCTTCAACTCCTTGTTTACAACCATGGATTAGCCATGGCCAGCTTTAGACCTCCTGATTCTCGCCTTTGTGTTTGTCCTGACAGATTCTCTGCTCAAGAACAGTTGTGTCCTTTCCATGCCTTTGCATTGCTGGATTCTTTGGTTTGCCCTTACATTCATCTGTGGTGACCGTCTTAGCAGTGGCTGGAGGGAGGAAGAGAGGCTCTCTGAGGCTGGCAGCTGTGGTTGATGGTGTTCTGGAGCTGCTAATCGCTGTCAGAGTAAAGAAGCCAATGGTGCCTGGCTCAAAAAGATATTAGATGCCTAAAAATTCAGCAGGATGAATTTATGCCTCAGTTCTTTTTGTCAGGTTCTCAATTCTCCTGGTCATTCCCCTTGTCCTTCTCTGCTTACATTCTGCATTGATCTTCTCTCAACATAGATAAGCCTTCTGCATCCCAGATGGGCTTTCTACTGTAACAAATACACCTGTGGGATGACAATTATTGAATAGGTTGCAGTGACAAGTAGTGTAGGCTTAGGGCTAAATAACTTAGTGAGCTGGAGAGGGATTAGAAGTGGCTTTTGTAAATAATGTTTCTTTTGGATGATGACTTGGCGACATGGTGAGACAAAGGTCACAGCAATGTCCGTGCAGCCTGGCATGCTGCTTGATAGCTGAAATAATCAGTGTGGCTGGACACCTTCAGTCTCCACTCCTCTGCTGCACAGACCTTTGTGGGATTAAACTCTCTAAGCTGCTACAGTTCACAGGATCTAGCCCAATATCAAAAGAGAAAATAAATTAAGGGCTTTGTGTTGAATCATTAGGCACATGTATCATGCTGTAACCCAGGGTGTGTGGTAATGCATAAGAAATGACTGCCTGGAAATTGGACAGAAGGGCTTGCTTATAAAGTGCAAATATGTATTTTTGCCAATTTTACAAAAGGGTAACCCTTCCTCCTCCTTCCCTGCTATTATTCTTTTCTGCTGGTGCAGTGCGAGGGAAGCCTTTGTAGAGAGGGAGGTGGAAGGGCAGACGCACTTGTTGCGAGGAGTTCTTTGCTGTAGGAAGCGTTTCTCTGTTGGCAGCAGCAGCAGATCCACCAACAGATGCTGCAGCAGCGGCTCCCGGCAGAGAGGCACATATGTCCTCTCCCGAGCCTTCCCTCTTTCCTTAAGAGCCTTCCTCCCTGCGCACCTCTCTCTCATCCTCCTTCCCTCCCATGGGTGACCAGCTCCCGGCATCCCGGGAAGCAGCAGCAACCTCCCCGCGCTCTGCCCTGCGCCAGCTGCCGGCCCTTTCCTCCTCCTGGTTATCGTGCCACGAGGGGCTGGAGGCTGGGTTTTCAGCTCCTCGGTTCCGTGTGAGGCTGGGCTACCTGCAGAATTATCTTTGTGGCCGCTGGCGGTGGTGGGAGTGAGTTAAATCCTCTGACAGTGTCAGCCGGGGTCCGCGGAGGCCGGAGCTGGAGGCGAAGCCAAGCGCAGGCAGCGGGGGGGGGGTTGGCAGGAGCAGCAGCCTGGAGCCCGTGGGGTGCTAACGGCTGGAATAACCGGGCTGGTATCCCCGGTGCTGCCTGATCCATTGATGCCACAAAATACCAGTGCCGTGGGAGGGCTCTGAATCCGCTCAAATGGGCAGTCCTGAGTGATTGTTCAACCGAGTGTCCAAACGTAACTGGTGCTTTCATATGTCTAACCAAGTATTACTTACTGGGAAGCCCCTTCCTTGTGCTGCTTTGTTCTCCTCTAGCTGTGCATCGAGTCGCAGGGGGAGGGATTGGAGTCTGGTGTCATTTTAAAAACGTTTTTCATTGTATTTGCTGAGGGAAACAAATTACAGAGAAGACCTCACAGCACTGGGACAAAAGAGTGGCTCTAAAATCCTTTTCAGATAAACAAACAGGCCTGATGGATGGTGTTGAAAGGACATGGTTATTACTGCAGCAAGCGAGCAGTTGGCATAAAAAATAATAGGATGCAAAAAAGAAAGTTCTCCCAAGAGAACTGTGAGCACTTGTCTCCTTGTAATCCTGGTTCTGTGGAGCCCGTGAGCACCCTGAGTCCACATGGTGAACTCTGTGGCGTTGACTGTAGGAAAACAGTAGCCCAGTGAGCACCAGTACGTAGCTTCTCTTGCTAAAGAGGAAGCTGGAAAGGAAATGGCTCTTTCTCTGCACCCTGTTGGAGATGGGTTCAAGTCCAGCAGAAAGCAGTGCTGCTGCTTTGGGACACAAGGAGCCTGGTAGAAGCAGAGATGGTGGCACTTTGTGTTGGGATGTCCCAGTGTGATGGTTTTAGGGTTTTCTCTGGGATGGTTTTTCCACCAGCAGCAGTGCTGGTGTTGAACTGGGAACAGATTTGTCCCTGCAAAGCTTGAAAGCATTTCAGGTGGCTTCTGTTCCTCTCCCTTATGGTGTTGGAGAAGATGATGTATTCAGGCATGACCATTTTGACAGGCTGAATTGCAGGGTACTTATTAGCATGACTTGGAGCATTATATAAAGATTTGTTAGATAAACTGACCAACTGAAGTGTCTCATGTGAAACATCCTTGATTTTGTTGAGGTTTTTTGAGCTGTTCATTCAGTCTCAGCGACTTACCATGTCCAGGCATTTCTGGAAGACAGTGGTGTGAGTTCCTGCCAAGAGCTAAATACCTGTGGCTTGTGGATCAGGCCCTTCCTGCTCAGAGCTTCTCTGCTGCTCTGGAAGGCAGAAGAAAATGGCAGTTTGAGTTGTTTGCTTGTGCTGTAGGGTCAAAAATCCTCTCTCATGGTTTCCTCCATAATCCCAGGAAGGGAGGGACATTTGCCAGCTCTCTGCACAGCAGTGTCTTTGCCTGTATCAAGGGGCAATGATAAGACAAAATAATGGTGATAAAACCATCCTGATGCCACCAGGGCTTTTGATTTGCAGGCAGAGGAGCACGGCTGCCTTCAGCCCCATGGCAGGTAGCACCTGGGAGAGGTGACATGATGGGAATGGCCACAGTGGGTCACAGCAGGGCTTCATCCAGCACCACATCCCCTACAGATGCTGCAAGCACATGCTTAAGGAATAGTTAAGTGAACACCATCAGTTCCTGGTAAACATGCAGTGATTATAAAAGAGTTTTCTCTATAATTAATTGCAGTAGATAATTAGAGCCCCTGCTGTCACTGATGGCGTGAACCTGAGAAATCCAGGAGCACCAGACAGTGACCAGGATGGTGCTTCTCCAGGGATGTGCTGCTCTCAGCAGGCAGAAGCACAGAGCAGAGGTGAGAGGTGCACACAAAGTATCTCTGTAAAGCATTTCATGCAGCATTGCAGGAGTTTGTGCTTGAAATGTGGACACAGGTGCCCAAGCTGTCACCGCCTGCGCTGCGAGTGAGGTACAGGGGGACATGCTGGGGGATACTGGGGCAGCTTCCAGCCTCGTGGTGTTAAACTTCTCTGCCAGCTATCTGGAAGAGTGATACATGGCATATTAATGACCTTTTCTGGTGGCATTTAATTGGGAGGAGCGGTGAGTGCCAGAAAGCGAACTAATACAAAAGGCTGTAGATGAGTAAAAAAGGGGCAGGAAGCAGCAAAATGAGATGCAGGCTCTAGGTTTCCTCTTCCCATCAGTAATCCATCTATTCTTGACCTGTGTCTTCTCCACATCTTCCTTTCCTTTTGTATGTAAAAATGTTCTGTTTTGAAATAGCAAGCAATCCAAGGAGTGGTATGACTCACCCTGATAGGGGAAAAAAAATAATCATTGAAGAAGCCAGGCTTTGCTGCTTCCTGACTTGACAGCACTACGTGAGGAGTCCGGAGTCAGAGCACGCTCTGAGCCCCTCTGGACTAGGGCTGCTTCATCTGTTTTCCTCTAAGCCCACCATTCAGCTTGAGAAACAGCAGCTTCATGCAGCCCGAGCAGTGTGCTCGTGTGAAATCCCATCCTCTTCCCAGGCAGAGTGTGCAGCCAGTGCCAGGGCAGTTGTGTCCCCCCAGCACAGGATGCCCCTGTCTCTTCCTACGTACCCCCATCCCTGGCACTGGGGGCTCCTGGAGCTGCCAGTGCCACTGCTGCAGCAGAGGAGAGCTCTGCTGATTCCTGGGATTTCTCTCCTTGTGGTTTGTTTTTAATAATTTTTTTATTAAGGGAGTAGGTACAATGCCATCAGATAACTTCTTGCAGTTGCTCTGTCAGTCTTGTGCAGCCTTATTATTTTTAATGTCACAGCACTGCTGCCTTGTTTTGCTGGGAACATTCAAGTATTGATTCACAGATTCTTTTGTTGCCTGTATGAGAAAGAAAGTCCCTTTCCCCTCACTTGCCTGTGCTAAGAGAAACATAGAGTAAAGGAAGGTAGATGCTTTCTGACACTTGCTCAGATACCAAGGTGATTTCTGAGAACTGCAGCTCCACTTACTGACTCATAAATGCGAATAGGGTTATTATTTTTTCAATGGTAAATGAGGGTGCTCATTTGGGGAGAAATCCCAGGGGATCTGCCTTGGCCAGTGGGTCACCCTTTTTTCAGCTTGAAGAAGCCTTCCCAGGGGAATGCTTCTCTGCCACAGGGGACAAAGTGGTGCCAGAAGGGGCTTCTGGAGGGAAGGAGTCTATTGTCCCCCTTGAGTATCTCCTGCTGGGCAGGTCGATGGGTGGTCGCTCAAGGGTCCAAGGGGTGGATAGGGGTAGGAAGGCTGCTGCCAGGATCATCCTGAGTTATTGCATGGTCTTATTATGAGATTTACATGTCTATCTAAGATGTAAAACATCCCCCAGATATTTTTAATGCCTGTTGCTGTGCAGTGAGTTGGAGCTAGGCTTGTCCCTGTGCAGATATGCAAACCCACTTGTGGCCAGCACTAAATGGAATAATGGACTGGAAAACAGCTGAGCAGAATGAGACCTTTCTCATTTAGGGAGGAAACACAGTTGGCCATTTGGCTGGCCCAGGAAAGGAGAGATGGGATTCCTTGGATACTCCTACATGATGGTACTCAACACAGCAGCCTGCTGCTTGTAGTTGCCCTGTATAGAACACGCCTGATTCTTGCCTTGGTTGTGAGGGTGGTGGAAGCACGTTCTATTTTCCATTTGTTTATTTATTTATCATCTTGTTTTCAACCTCTGCAAAGCTTTGTATAGGTGTAGAGCTTGAGAAACATACACATACCAGAGTAACAGATAACTATGATTTGGTTACAAGGCAATAATTTAAGTCGACAGGTTTAGCTGATAACATAAAGCACAAGAGAGAAATAGGATCAGTTTATAAATGTCAGCAGAACCCCTGCAAGCGAGTTGCTGCCTTGAAGCCAGCTCTGGTGCTGTTATTTCATCTAATATATTGTAAGGAGAAATAAGTGAATGTCTGAAAAAAAATATCTGGCTGACCAAGATTAAAAGAACAGGGCTATAAATTAAATTCTTCCTCAGTGTCACTTGAAGCAACTTTTGGGACAGACTGAGCATATCCAAATAAGAGGGATGCTAATGCATCAGGAAGTCCTCCAAGAGACCAAGTGTTTTTAGGCAGTGGATGCTCTGACACGTGGCAGCACCCAGGCAGGGTGACGGTTTGCCCAGGGAGCTGCCTGTGTCAGGAAGCAGCTGGGCAGGAGAGCAAAGCCCATCCCCATGCTCCTGCAGCTGCAGCGGGTGCCAATAGATAAAGGGATTAAACCAAGAAGAAGGAATAACATTGTCACAGCAGCATGTTGCCACAGGATCAGCTTGGAAAATAAATGCTGTCACTTTGCTTTGACACTTATTCCCAATAAATACCTTGTCATCTGTGCAGTGGCAAGGGTTTGTTATCCTCTGGAAGTATGTTGGACACTGGCTTTTTTTTGGCTGTGAGGCAAAAGGCTGAATGATTGAGAGGCAGGCAGCACCTTTATTCAGTAACACAGGCAAAGCATACTCATCTGGAGAGAAAATCTACTTTTCTAAGGTGTCAATTAGAAAAAAAGGTAGAAAATTGCTGAAATCTGGAGCTGGTTTTGTATTTTTTAATTGAGTTTTCTTTCCTAACGACAACTTAATACAAACAATAAGTACAAAATTAATTCCCCTAAGAAAAAAAAAGCTATTAAGAGTGTGATTCTGTATCAACAGCATGTGAAGCTGTGTAATTGCTTACATATGTATTGCTCTGGTGTGTGCTCCCCGTTGCTGAATCCTATAATTTGATGCTATTCAAAGAGAATCAACTGTTTTTAAGGGAAATGCCTAGAAGCTACATATTGAAACATGATTAAAATTCAGGATTTCCAGCTTGCTTGTTTAAATCAGCAATTTTAATCACATTATTCCAGTCAATCCACCCTCAAACATACTTTATGAATAATACTTTAAAATAGTCCAAAATAAACAAGACCAAAGACCTCATCCTGTCTCAAACATCTGGAATATTTTAAGTGTCTAGGCCAGTCTTTTTACTGAGAACAGACCTGTCTTTCTTGCTTTATTTAATAAAGCAGCAGAGGTTTGTCCTGCTATGCCATGAACCTGCTCTGCTGTGCATGGTGGCAAGAAGAAATCCTGGTAGCAATGAAAGCTGCTTAAATACGTCAGGAGATTTCTGCTCTGGGGATTGGATGGTCTGGGTCAAATCTCGTTTAGGAAAGTGTGAAGAAGCAGGAAAGGTTTGTGTCTTCTCTGTGGCAAACATCCTTATTTCAGTTTTGTTGGTTTATGAGCCTGTGCACGCCAGAGTTCGTTTTCTTTTATTTGCTGCTGGCTGAAAATAGGAAGGAGGAGGGCTTAGCCCTTCTGGAGGCTGCTGCCTTGCTTTCCCTTTTGATGTTTCCTTTAAGCAAAACCCATTGGCCTTGTTCCTCTCTCCTGGCAACGGAGTGAACTAATGTGGCCAGATGCACCAGGAGCACGACAGCCAGAATACACTGTACTCTTCTAATGGGGACATTTATTTCTGGCTGCACTTGATGGTTCAGGCCTTGGTGCAGTGAGAGCTGTGGCACTAACCTGGGCTGTCCCAGTGCTTGTGACCTGGCCAGGAAAGCTGCTGGCATGGGGAAGGGAGGGATTCAGCTCATCCCTCACTTTCTCCCCAAAGTGGTGTTCATGCCCGTGGAGGAAGAAGACATCCTCACAAAATACCATTTTATAATTGTGTTTTTTTTTCCCTGGCTGGCAGCCTCCTGTCTCAGTGTCTCCTGAGACAGGGCGAGGAGATGAGGTGTTGCCCTTTTCATGGAGATGCTACAAACTCTTTTTTTGACCAGCACATCCTGGCTGTGCTGCTTGCAGGGGAGAGCAGCTCTGCTCTCACAGTGCATTCCTGACATATGTATTGCTCTGGTGTGTGCTCCCCGTTGCTGAATCCTATAATTTGATGCTATTCAAAGAGAATCAACTGTTTTTAAGGGAAATGCCTAGAAGCTACATATTGAAACATGATTAAAATTCAGGATTTCCAGCTTGCTTGTTTAAATCAGCAATTTTAATCACATTATTCCAGTCAATCCACCCTCAAACATACTTTATGAATAATACTTTAAAATAGTCCAAAATAAACAAGACCAAAGACCTCATCCTGTCTCAAACATCTGGAATATTTTAAGTGTCTAGGCCAGTCTTTTTACTGAGAACAGACCTGTCTTTCTTGCTTTATTTAATAAAGCAGCAGAGGTTTGTCCTGCTATGCCATGAACCTGCTCTGCTGTGCATGGTGGCAAGAAGAAATCCTGGTAGCAATGAAAGCTGCTTAAATACGTCAGGAGATTTCTGCTCTGGGGATTGGATGGTCTGGGTCAAATCTCGTTTAGGAAAGTGTGAAGAAGCAGGAAAGGTTTGTGTCTTCTCTGTGGCAAACATCCTTATTTCAGTTTTGTTGGTTTATGAGCCTGTGCACGCCAGAGTTCGTTTTCTTTTATTTGCTGCTGGCTGAAAATAGGAAGGAGGAGGGCTTAGCCCTTCTGGAGGCTGCTGCCTTGCTTTCCCTTTTGATGTTTCCTTTAAGCAAAACCCATCGGCCTTGTTCCTCTCTCCTGGCAACGGAGTGAACTAATGTGGCCAGATGCACCAGGAGCACGACAGCCAGAATACACTGTACTCTTCTAATGGGGACATTTATTTCTGGCTGCACTTGATGGTTCAGGCCTTGGTGCAGTGAGAGCTGTGGCACTAACCTGGGCTGTCCCAGTGCTTGTGACCTGGCCAGGAAAGCTGCTGGCATGGGGAAGGGAGGGATTCAGCTCATCCCTCACTTTCTCCCCAAAGTGGTGTTCATGCCCGTGGAGGAAGAAGACATCCTCACAAAATACCATTTTATAATTGTGTTTTTTTTTCCCTGGCTGGCAGCCTCCTGTCTCAGTGTCTCCTGAGACAGGGCGAGGAGATGAGGTGTTGCCCTTTTCATGGAGATGCTACAAACTCTTTTTTTGACCAGCACATCCTGGCTGTGCTGCTTGCAGGGGAGGCCAGCTCTGCTCTCACAGTGCCTTCCTGCAGACCTCACCTTCTGAATGTGGGGAGATGCTCTAGATAGAAATATAGATGAAAGCTCTCGTGCCACAAGTAGAGGAGTAGGAGGAGGGTTGTGTCCATCAGTGGAAAGCGTGCCAAGTGTGGAGGAGGCACATCTAGCCTGTCCTTGCATAGTTTAAGATGGGAAGATAATCAGATGTGTCCACTCGCATATCCAACCACCACAACTTCCTATGGACAGGGTATGGTGGAGACCAAGAGGAGCTATCAGAAATGCTTCCTGTTTCAATAGGAAATCCTCCCAAATGGATTTTCCAGGTTTTAGTCAACACATTTATACCTGCTGGATGGCTTTAGGCTTTAAAATGGTTTTGTCTGAATCGTGACAAACATCCCAGTGTTATGCAGGAAGCAGCAGGTCCTTTGATCAGTGCAATATCTCTTTGGTCTCGGGGGATCAATCCAGTTGTTCCGTAGACTTGAGGATTTTGTCATGGAGAACATGTATTTATTGTACAAAATAATTATCCTTGTCTTTGCTTCCATTTGCCTGTCTCCTACCTGCTGTGGGATTTTATCCCAGGTGTCTTTTTAAGTAGAAGGAAACAGATCAAGGAAAAGCAGAAGAGGGAAACCTGATTGAGAGAGAGGAGCACGAGCAGCTGTGTGTCTGTCTGTCCATCCCTGTGCAGCTGAGATCTCCACCTTCATTCAGCTGTGACCTCTCCAACCCAAGCAGGCAGATTTCTTGCATTACATGAAGAGGAAGGACATGAAGAAGCAGCAACCAAATGCTGCCCCTTTCCCTCCTCTCTGCACCCGCTACCCACCAGGATTTCTGCATTTAAACCCAAAGCTTAATGTATTCAGTGTGGTTTTGCTAGCAGATAATAGTGATCAGATATTCCTTTTCATACAGCACTTCCAAGCCAGCACAGCCTCGCCTCAGTCCACTTGGTATTCAGCATACCTGGCCGTACCCTGCAGGATGCTTTGATTCCACTTTGGCAGCTGTGTTTTATACTCTCCACCCCAATCAGCCACCAATTCTCCTTTCTCCAAACAGTCTTCCAAACCTGCTCCTGATGTGAGGTTTTAGTGCTCTCTTAGGAATTGGTCTGGGAGGGAGGAGGGAGCCAGTGCTTTGCTCGGCTCAGGGTCCCTCCTCCCCAGTGTCACGGAGCCAGCCTGGCTGCATGGGGACACGTTTGGTGGGTCAGGGTGGCATTTCTGCAAGGTTGAGGTGGCACGTGGGTTAAAGGGACATTGCTGGAGGGGAGAGTGGTCGTCGTTGGAGAGCCTGCTCCCATTTCCCATGTGGGACAAGGCTTTCCTATCTTTTGGGTGGGAGTGTGTGCCCTCAGCTCGCCCTTCCTGGTCAAAGCTGAAGTAACACATGGGCCCTAAAATAGCCCAACCTTTGTTTGCAGGTCAAGCTGTTCCTGCAGGGTCACATGTGCGATTAAATCTACAGACAGGAGACAGAGAAGCCAAACTCCCAGATGGTGAAAATGGTAAAAGTGACACAAGAGAAGAGAAAAGAAGAAAAAGGTACAGTGATGCACTGCATGAGGGGTGGGTGGGCTGTGGGATTCTTGCCTTTGAATAGAGGCTGGGTTCCCTGGTACACTCAGCTGCTGTCTCTTCCCAAGACTTAATTGCTGGTTTACAAGTTCAGCAGTGCTGGAAACTGAGCCCTGTCCTTTGTCATCCCTTTGAGATGGCTGTACAAGTGCCCTGAGTTGCATATTCAGAGACACCTTTGTGGCTTCTCATGCCATGACACTGAAACTAAATTTGCAATGTGGTTAATTCCTTATTCCTGACATTGTTTTAACTCAGTGCAGTCAGCAGGCTTTGCAGCATTCATTTGCTCATCAGTTATTGCCAGTGTTCTCCTTAGATCACACAATCTTCCGTGCACTCACATTTTTTAATTTGTTTTAAAAGTTTCACTGGTACTAGCTTTCCCCTTTCCTCCTAAAAAACACAGGTTTTAGGAACTTCCTTTCCTAAATTGTGTGGGATTTACCGTTATTACTTCACTTTCTCTCCAGTTACTCCTGTTTGGAGGATAGAGAGAGGCTCTTTAGCTTCATGATGCCTCGACAGTTGACCTTCCCTTTTTCTAGGCAAGTGTTTGTGACTTAGATAAACACTCTCTGAACCAGTGAGGTAGGTGTAAAGAATAACACAACATATTTCTTAGCATTCCTGTGTAATTTCTGCTTGGATTTACCCTTGCCCTGACTTTGTGTCTGACAATCATCACAACTTCAGCTGTAGATCTCTGTGTTAAAGCCTGCAAGTCCTCAGCAATGATTCAGCAGCACAGTGGTGCTTTTTTGTTTTTCCTATGAAACCTTCCCTGCTTTTCTGTATTCCTACAGGGAATTCAGAGGCATAAATTAATCAGCTATTTTTATTCTGGTAGGACTTGAGGTTTTAAGTCAGCCTGCAGATTGCAGAGCCTTTTTTGATTGTCAGGGCAGAGGTGTCTGCAAACTACACTCAAAAAGCAGCACTCAGACTTGTAAATATGGAGGGTTTGTGTGTGTTTTAAGTGAGATGTATGGAAATTCAGCACTCTTGGCTCCTTTCCTCCTGCCATTATCCATTGCTAGTGTATCACAATGAAAATATTATCTATACAATTGTTCACTCATAACTTGTTTTGCTTTGTTTCCTCTGCAAGGCTGGGCAAGGTGGATGTTGACTTTAATTCATTCACATCCCAGGAGCTCAAAAAGGCATTGGCTAAAATGAAGGAAAGTGAAAAAGCAGAAAAAAAGGTAAGGAGAGTTCCCTATTTCTCAAGCAATGCACAGTACACAGATGCAAACACCCTTATATGACTCAGAAATAGGATGGTTAAAGTAATTACTTGGGAAAATACTGTACAGACTAATCTTCTGGTGAATATGGACATACAATGGCTCTGATGTCAGTGTTAGATTTCCTGAGAAACTTGTACTCATCCTGGATTCTCTGTAAAAATGGAAACCTTTTGTTCAGGTCCATTTTATTAATTCCAAACGTAAAGACCTTGTATTTCAAGCTGCTTGTAAATACTTAAGTATATTCTCACAGTTCAGGGTATTCCATGGTAATAATGATCTTGTGGGCTGTCTGGGAAGAGGGGCTGGCGTGGGACCAGCAGGTTAGCTATCAGATGCTGCTGCTTTTGTGATCTTTATTCAAGTGAGTGGGGTCTCAGCTGGCAAACCAGATACAGTGTCCATGTAACTGTCCTTGAGAGCCATCCAGACACCAGATTTCTTGTTGTACTGATGACAAAGCAAAGCTGTGGGATCTTTCCTGTGACCCCAGAGCAGGTCTGGTCAGCAAGCTCTCCAGTGTGATGCTGCTCCCCTAATTTTTTTAATACCCATGTGATTAGACCTGAATTAATAATGCAAAAAAGATACTTGCAAACACTTGTGTGAACCCAGGGGCTCATTTCCTTTCCGTTGGGTGGTGTTTTGACCATTGTTTTGATTTCCTTATTCGACTGCCACTTGGTTCACAAAGATGTCTGCAGATCCCCAAGGTGGACTGGATTGAAGCATGATAGTATTTGTAAAGGAATTTACTTTGCTATTCACTCTCCTCCTTGATTAAGGTTTCCAGTCTCATGCCCTGAGTAATAAAACCCAAACAGCTGTGGTGAAGTACAGGCTGAAGTTTCCTTATATAAGCTGTAAGTTTCCCATTTAGTTACAAATAGTCCATGATCCAAAGGGTAAAAGAGAATGTAATGCTGTTTCCAGCCCTCCTCAGGCTTGGAGCTGGTCCCCAGCTGCTGGCATGACACTGGTGGGATGATACACAGCTTATGGATCACAGCCCTGTTGCCTTCTCCCCTCAGCATTATTTCCTTAGGCCCTAATTCCTCCTGCTGCCTTGACATTGTCTCACTCGAAGGAAAACAGAGGAAAGAGTCAAGGCTGGAAAGTTTTGGACCCACAGAAAATCTTTCCTTCCTCTATTTGCCACCAGGGCATTATCTCATTTTCTGTAAGATTATTTGTGTAGCAGCCGCCATTACTGATAGCAGGACTTCTTGAAATGAGTGTAATTTAAATGCAAAAACTAGTGATACTCTATTATGTGAAAATAAGCCATGTTTTTAAAAACCCTGCTAGAATAGCTATTGTCCCAGCAACTGGGCTAAAACCAGCTACATCTAATGGACCTAAAGTACTCCATTTAGAATCACACCTGCAGGGAGAAAATTCATCCTTGAAGTAACTGTGCCAAAGAAAATTAAGTTACACCAAGTGTGTTCCATCTATGCTCTTGCAGAAGCAATTCTGTGCAGTTGGGGGGAGGGTGGTGTTCTGGTACCTGTCATAATTAGGCCACTAGTCATTAGCGCCCATTGTATGGCTGCCATGGTTGACAGGCTTTACTGCCATCGCTCTTTTTTATTCCTCTGATGGCTCGAGCCCTTGGCTTCTCTTCACACATGGGGGAGTGGGGCAGTGTTTGCAGGGAGGAACACAGCACCTGCAAATGATCTAGCTGGGAGTCACTCCTGGATAAAAACCTATTTTGGTGTTTCTGTTGGTGGTAGAATCCCTTTCCAAGGGGGCTTTCTTACCTTCTCCTGTGGCAGGCCATCTTCAGTCCGGCCTCTCTGCTTCCTCTGTCCCCTCCTGTCCTAGTGCCACCAGTGCTGATGCTGGTGAACCAGACCCTGTCAGTCTGGGGTGCTCCCAGATCTCTAGCAGAGCTTTTTCCTTCTCACCACATGCTTTCCACAGCTCTCAGTTCATCACAGCCCTTGGGTGCTGTTTGTAGGAGGGGGATGAGCCACCGGGCAGGATGAACTGTCTCCTGGACAAGCCCTGTGGCACAGGGACACCTCAGCTGCCCCAGTCTTATCTGATCCTATATAGAATGGTTTGAGTGTGAAGGAACATTAAACATCATCTAGATCCAACCCCCCTGCATGGGCAGAGACACCTCCCACTAGACCAGGTTGCTCCAAGCCCCATCCAACCTGCCCTTCCAGGGATGGGGCAGCCACAGATTCTCTGGGCAACCTGTTCCAGTGTCTCACCACCCTCACACTAAACAATTTCTTCCCAATGTCTCACCTCAATCTCCCCTCTTCCAGTTTTAATCCGTTCCCCATATCTGGCTTCCTCCTTTCAAGGCTCACGAGGAAGAGGTGAGGAAGAAGTTCCGGCCCATAGAGCAGCTGAAGGAGGAGTTTGAAAAGCTGAATGTGAAGATGGAAACAGATTATGAAATTATGGTTAAATTAATCAGCAAGTTGAACAGCTCTGCCTCCACGCTGGATGAAAAAGTAGAAGCGCTTTATGATCTTGAATATTATGTTCACCAGGTAACAAAAATGCATTAGCAACTATCATGTAAAATCCAGGAGATATGGTGTCATAAATGTGGGTTTATATTTCTTATCGGTATTGGGTATTACAAATTGCTTAATTATCATAATCCTGGGACAGTAACAGACAGCAGAGGGCTACTGCAGGCTCATTTTTATATCCAAGCTAGAATAAATCATCACTTGTGCCAGTAGCAAGCAGTTTCCTAGGGGTTAGTGTTGCCTAATTTGTCATCTGCTCTCAGGCCTGTTTTTTTTTGCCATATGTTTTTTTCTTTGATAGGCTAAATGTTACAAAATGGGGTTTTATCTGCCATTTTGGGGTAAGTATAATGATGGCTGATAAAAAAAGAAAAGTGATTTTCTTGCTTCTGTGGAAAGCAACTGTGGCTGCAGGTAGATCCCATTACACAACTTCACAGGGAATGTCTTTGTACCAGAGATGGCAACAGTCACCCAAAAACCTGTATTTTGCTTTGGCATGAGTAAGAAACAGCCTGTAGAGCCTCTCACAGCTGGGCTGGTGGCAGAAAAGCCTGAAGAGGCTCCGGCAAATGGCAAGTTGCTGAGTGTGAGCTGAGCTGTGCTCATCAGCTCTGCATGAGGTTGAATGTAATTTCTGAAATCTCCCTTACTCGGATTTGTGCTCACACTTTCTCCCCCTCCTCTGATCCCTCTTGCTCTGCTTTCATCTCACACATTGTTACCTCCCGTTGGGTGCAGGCTCTGGGCACACTGCTCTCCTAACTCATGCCTTCCCATACTCAGCAGCTTGGGTGGGTGTCTGGCCATCAAGGCTGTGTTCTGCCTTGTGGGAAAGGACTGGGCTTCTCCCTCCGTGGTGACTGGGAGAGCTTTTAGTGTTGCCCTCAGTAACTTCATCATTTCAGAAGGTGAATGAGGCAATTCTTGGGAGATGCCACTGTGAGACCTTTCACTGGAATGCCAGTGCTTAAAGCCCAGCCTGCTATTCTGAAGGAAGGAAGCTGAAGGAATGTGCTGCTGAGAGAGGGAGTCCATGCACCAGCTAATAGAAGTGTTATTTCCAGGGCTCTTTGTCTTGAATTTCCACACTAAATCTCTGTCATACTCATGCAGAGGCTTCCTTGCTGTTTGTTCTCAATGCTTTTGTTTCACTGACGGCATCTGTCTGACTCAGAGAATAAGTGTGAACAATGGGTGCCCAAAGAGCTTCATATTTATACTCAGGGCTAATTCTTTCTGGTTAAGGGTGCCAGAGCATCAGGCCAGCATGCTAAAAAGCAAGCCTCAAACTCCATGGGATTCTTTGGATTTCAGCATAACGAGTCTGGACTATTCCAGCACAAAGCCCTGCCTGCTTGCAGCATGGGATGGGGCAAACAATTTCAGAAGGGCAAGAGGAGCAGGGAAGCAGTCCCTGCTCCCTGTGTGGGGACTGAAGCATCAAAGGGAACCATATCCAGCTTCAAAGGGGCTGGAAAGGGGGAAATTGTAGGGAGGCTGGCAGGGAGCACAGAGGCCTCTTTTGTGCATCCATCACAAGGTTGCTCTGTGCCTGCACTGTCGGGGCAGATGGCTGGGCAGCACCTTCTCATCAGGCAGGAAGCTGATAAGAAATATGACTTGTCTCTAAGCCAGCATGGCTTTTCCTCCTCTTTCTTCTTCCAGCCAGTTGAATGCATCCAGAGCATTATCTCTGCTTGGTACTGACTTTAACAGCACTGGCTTAATGTAATTACTGAATAGCAGCCAAATATGCTTGTACTGCATAACCTGGGAAGGGCTGAACTTGTCAGGAGTCCTCTGTGGCAAGGCATAGCATGCTGTCCTGGAGGACAGGGATCCTTGCAGGCAGGGGTGGCCCAGGGCAGCGTGTACCCACGTTTGGGACCAGCGCTGGCTCTGCTGCTCTTTCTTCCCCCAGCCTCCCTCTGAGCGTAACGTGCCACAGCTTTTGATAATCGTTTGGCTCCTGGCTGTCCTGCTGCTGCTGCCTCTGGTGCACAAAACAGCCTGTCAAGTGGAAAATGCCATGCCCTGTAGGGTCTGCAAGCAAAGGATGCTCTCTGGTCCACGGCACAGTCTTTAGCCCCCGGGAGTGCTGGGATGTGAAGCAGCACGTGTCTCCGAGGGGATGCGGTGGCCAGGCCTGAGCTGGGGGAGAGATGCTCCCTCCTGCTTCTGAAGAGTCAGCCCCAGGGCTCTGTGTTTGCTCAGCTTTTGGTTGCCAGCTCTGGTTTACTTCTCATCAGTCAGGCTTCAACTTGGCATGTTTGGGAGCCCATCTTGGAGAAAGAGCAGGAAGGTTTGGCTTGCTAGATTATCTGTAATGCATAAAAACCAAATGCAAATGTGAAAAGGCCAGAGCATAACTCATTTATAAACAGAATTCATGGTGCTTGCACAGCAGTATGAGGAGCCAAGACCCGTTCTCACGCATTGCATGCTCTTTCTCTCAATTATTTACTCTCCTTATCTTCCTCTCTCTCCTCCTCTGACATGCTACACTATTTCTCACTGCTAATTTCCTCCCCGTTGCGTCCAGCTGACTCGCTGCTTCTTCCTCGCTTTCGTTTTCTAACATTTTCTCTCTCACTTCCCCTCCTCTTTTTCTTTCTCCTCCAATTTGCAGCTGCTCCTTGAATAATTGTTGGCTCTTCTCCTGCCCCCTCACCCACCTTCCCCATCTACTTTACTCAGGAGCTCTTTTGATCTTTGGCTTCCCCGCTGTTTGGCGTGGACTGAAGCAAGGCACGAGCTGCTGCCTCACAGCATCCGCTGCTGTCCTGAGAGGTTGATACTTTGAAGGTGTGGAGTTTGGGAGTTTTGTTGGTTTGCAACAGTGAGTGAAGGAAGAAGCTCTCACAACAGACTCCAGTTAAAAGATAAATACATCTTCAAAATAAGCTTCTCAGCACACTTTGTATTCTGCAGTTGAGGTGTCTTGGTGACACTGGGGCTGGCCTGAAGGACTTCAGTGTTGATGAAGATACAGTGACAGTTGGTTTTACCACGACTGATGCAGGATGCAAACTTCTGCCTGTTTGTGCATTTCACTCTTGAGCAGAAGTCAATGTCAAATTCCAGAATTAAAACAGTCTCAGAGTTTTGACAGAGGCTGAGCAACAAAAGCACCTGCCAGTAGCTGAAATTGGGTTGCTGCGTAGATTTCTTTTTAGACACGAATGGGCGTGCAGAAAAGTAAAAGGCAGGTGCAGTTTATAGGGACAGTTAAAAGAATGGGATCTGAAAGGATACAAAAGCTGCTGCAAATCCTGAACCAGCCCCAGCAGACCTGCAGAGATCAGCTTTCTGTCAGCAGCTTTGCAGAGGGACAGCAAGAGGTGGGTATTGTCTTGTTGGGGAGAAGAGAGGAGCTGTAGCTCCCCAGCTCCTGCTTTGGTAACAACAGACCTGTAAGACATAAAGCAAAGCAGCTTCTTCATTCTCTTGGATACCTAAAATATCCAGCTTGTGACCAGTTGTGGTGAAGACACACAGCTGAGGCAAAAATAACATTGAGCATGAAGTCACTCTTGACTAAAAGGGCTCTCAAGCTGGAGCGCAGTGACTGAGACCAACATTCGCTGCACACCTTATGGTGTTTGTCCTGTCCCACCCCATTGCTGAAGCTGGGGAGCTCGGTTTGCCCAGCTGATAAATCATATTTAGGTTCTATTTCCATCTACCAACATATGCTGTTGTCTCCCTGTCTTTCAGAGAGGAGAAATGTTGAAATTCTAAACCCAATTTTTTTGCACACTCAATTCTGAGCGTTCATCAGATTCTCCTTTAAGCTGAAATTAAAAATAAATTGAAAACTAAAATGCATTTATTTGACTTTAGGCTGAATGTTGTACTTGAAGTACTTTGTGCTGTTTCTCTAAATTTTGTTTGGGAGCCACTTGAACCCTTTTCTAATCTCCTTTCTGAGAACAGATGCCGACTGCCATTTGTGCCTGGTTAGCCCTGAGTTTGGTTAAAGCCAAAGACTGATGAATCCCCACTAATGTTTAAACTTTCCCCTACTGGTAGTTAGTCTTATTAGTTAGTCTGCTTGAGGAAAGTCATTTCTGAGTCTGCCCTGAGGAGAAGCTCCTTGCTGACCCTTCCAAACAGGGACTGGCTTTTTCTTTTCATGTCCACATGAAATTGTCAATCGTGAAAAACACCCAGAGTGGCCCAAGTGTCTTGCTGGGAGCAGAGGTCATGCTGCCTGGGTACCATCACTGCTGACATCCCTCACTTCTGGTGCTACAATTACAGCATCAATTAATTAATTGCATTTGCAAAATAAACAATTCCCTGAGTTCCCTGCAGTGGCCTGCTCATGTGAGACATCAAAGAACTGGGTTTTTTTGACACCACCAGATTTACTGAATTTTTTACGTTACCTGAGTTACCAAGATGCATGTCCAGAATAGTTTTGATAGCTAATAAAAATATTTGAGTTTTCAGTGATGCCTTCTGCATGTGATAATAGCCACTTGTGCTATTGTGCTTCTGCAACCATGACATGGGCTGCTCCCAAGCAGTCTTGTACGAAATTCAAACCACATTTGTTCCTTTGCCATTTTTAATTGCTTTTAAAACTCAGCGCTGGTTCGACTAGGAGGGGTGAGGTGCTCTGCTTTCTGGAGCAAGCTGTTCTTCAGGAGTTGTTGAGTGGAATCTGACTGGGGTGTTTGAATTGACGGGACCTGCTCTCTCCCAGGTGGACAATGCTAAGGACTTCCTCTCCATGGGTGGACTCCAGCTGGTGATTGAAGGGCTGAACAGCACCGAGCCTGCGCTGAAGGAGCACGCGGCCTTCGTCTTGGGAGCTGCACTGTCCAGGTGAGCTCTCTCCCACCAGCCTGGCAGGGGGAAAACCTTGGGAGACCAGACTGGCTTTGTGCCTCTCTTGATTTCTAATAGCAGGAGCTGAGAGCTTTTCTCATCCTGCCACACACCGCATTGTCTTCTCCCCTGCCTAGCCCTTCCCTTGCAGCACCACTTACCCTGGTCTTCTTGTCAATGTGTCCTCACCCAGCTCATTAGACTTAGTCAGAAGTAATTCAGCGTGGAAGCTATGATTGTTTCTTGACTTCCCTGGGCTTCTTGTTTTTACAAAGTTTGAGGGGAGTAGTTCTGCCTCCCCTCCTCTTTCCTTGGCAACCCTCTCGGGGGGGAGATCTGGAGGATGGTGAAGCCCACCAGGGAGCACCTTTCTCTCCTGCATCTTGCTTCTAGGCTGCTTTAGGATAGTGAGATGCTGACTTTGGAAATATATAAACTTTTGTGGTCTTTGGAGAGGGATTTAAGCCCCATGGACATGTGCCTGTGACCCACAGGCATAACCAAAGGATGTCAGTTAGACACAGAGTTGGGAGGGGAGTCAGGAGGTCACATCAAGAGAAGACTGGTCGAAAGGTTGCTTGTGGTTCACTGGGAGGTGGCTGTTGCCCAAAGGAGCCCCAGTTGGCTTCATGCTCAGGCATAATTGTAGTGCTACAGGTGGTGCCATGTGGGCTCAATGGATTTTATTGGTGCCCTTTTTGTTTTAAGGGTTTTGGGGCTTTCGGGGGTGCATGTGTTGCACATTCAAGTGTGCAGAGACTTTTAGAAATGCACTGGATGGAACTAAACTTCAAGGTCAAAGTGCAGAGTGAAGACAAAGTCAGGGCTGTTATATCTGCATATTTTATGTCTAAAAATACAGTCACCTTCTCCACCACTATAAATTGTTTATCACTTGGTCTACAAATCTACATTTCTTTTACCATCTTGTATGTGTTGCCTTTGGTCCTCAGCATGTGTGAAGTAATATGGCTTCGTGGCCAGCAGCACGTACCCAGATTTACACCGGGAAAGGATACAGTTTATGTTCTGAAACAGAGTTTGACTTGTTGATCCCAAGATATGTTCTTTCCTATCAGAAACACAGACCTGCTCTTCATATTCTGGTGTACCTTAATGTTTGAAGCAGTATTGTAATTGTTTCCTTAAGTTCTTTAATAGCACGTAGACTCTTCATGATATGTTTCAGAGAGAGAAAATCATATAGAGGCTCTGGAAACATTTGCAGGTAACCTGTGAAATGACAAGGGGTATTAAATCACTTGTTTCTTGAGTTAGCTAATGTGACATGATTAAGACTCAAAAAAATTCATTGTCTCATGATATGAGTGTGTAGCAGTGGCCACAAAACTAATGGTTTTGTACAGTATTCCTTAATTAATTGCAATTAATTTGCTTTCTTTGGACAGAAACAATCTCTTTTCTAATATGACAACATTCAAATACTGCTTTGGAAACTTTTAGACCTTTTTTCTTGAAAGGACATTCTGACAGATGGTGATTTTGAGTGGTTGGGATGATGCATTGTCTGAGAGCCCAGTTCCAAAATGTGAGGAATATTATGCCTGTTTTTTGGGTTTGCTTTTTCCCCCCTTGCTGTGCTTAAGCTTTCTCAATAGACACCTACATACCATCTCATCTACTTTGTGCTATCTGCTTAATTTGTTTGTTCATGCATTTTCTCAGCTTACTCCGTGCTCCATTTAAACTGCCACGGGCATTTGAAGTACTTCACACTAAGCATTTTCTGATGTCTTGTGTTTCTGAGAGGTTGTTGTTTCCTTCACTCATGGTTGTTCTTACAGGCCTCAGTTAGGTGGTAGGACTTCCCAGTAAATGCCCAGAGGTGTCATAGCTCACTGGGCTGTAGGATCACAGTCTGATCTGTGCTTGTGTGCCTGGGGCTGGTATCAGATCCTACACTGGATGCTGAGCTGTGCCTGGACAAGAGGCCATGGTCTGCTGCTCACCAAATGGGTCTGTGGCCACCTCCCAAGTCTCTTTAGCCAGGTTGGCTCAGGCCAGCAGTTTCAAGCCAGGCAAACCTTCCCAGAGGAAAATGGGACCTGATGATAGCAGCTCCTTAGCCCAGCCTGGGAGGTCATTAACTCCTGGCACAACTGAATCTGGCAGAGGGAGTTTGGGGTTGTCTGTAGACAAGTTGTTTTATGCAGGAGAAGCCTGCAGAAATGCTGAGCAGTTTCAGATGGGTTTGTGTCTCATGCAGAACTTTTCAGCTCTCAAAAATACCTGAGTCTTCTCTGGATTTTTGTTGTCTTTGACTCTGCTCAGGTAGTGAAGCAGGTAAAAGATGGAGAAATCAGCTGCATCACTCAGGTCTTGCCTGCTTGTAGTCAGGCTGGGACCTGTCTCAGAGGTCTGGCAGTGCTGCAAACCCATTTGGAATCAAAGGGCTCTTAAGTGGAGCAGCTCCTTGAGCCAGGTGGCTGGCCAAGATGTTGGATCAGCAAAGGCAGGAGGAGGAGAAGGCTCAGAAAAGGGCATTTCTCCCTCCTGGGAGAATCAGGATTTTTCCCTCCTGATTTCACTCTTTATTTGTTTGGCTTAAACTGGTCTCGAGCAACTTTAGCACAGGAGAGTCTGGTTTTCAAGGCAGAGGGTCCCAGGGTGCTGCCTGCACAGACACTGCCCTCCTGGTGTCCATCTGCCTTGGTGAGCCTCTACCCTGGAAGAGGCAATGCAGGAAATCAAGGTTTCAGCTCTTGTTTCTCTTCTTTGCCCTCCATTTTAGGCATTTGGGGTTTAATTGCCGGGCGCGACCAAATCAAACGTCATTCCATCTGGTAGAGTTTTCTGAAGTGCTGCCCTTATTGCAACTCTGCAGCCTCATCACAGTCCTACTGGTTTTCAACCTTTAACAAATTGTTTTCTGTTCGGCAGTTTGCAAAAGTAAACTGCATTTGAACAATCCTCAAGTGCTCTGATTGCAAATAAAAGTTAAATGCACTAACAAAAATAATTGCTAGGCATGTGGGATTGTACATTTAGGTATCCATAATTCACTAACAGTATATGCCAATACACAACATTATCTGGGTTTTCAGTGATTGCATTAGCATAAAAGCATGTTCGCATTTATCCAGTGGTACTAACATTTAAATATATATAAGTATGAAATATTAAGAAACAGCATTTTGGAAGCAAGTGAAACTACTGTCTGTAAAATGTTCTTGTATATTTTTGAAGGTACGCTGTAGGATCTTTGGGTTGACAATCAGCACTCGCACCATTGGGTCCAAACATTGCAAAAATGTCAATGTTTTATGCAAAGAGGAGCTATATTGAGCTAAAAAAGATTGCTGATGAGAGAAGTGTCTTCTGATGTCCTCTAAGCTATTTACAGGCAGCATCTTCCTTTGTTCCTAGCACAGCCAGGAACTCTGTGCAGTTTGGGTCTAGATGCTTCACAAGACTGGAAATGTTAGCCAGAAAGGATTATGCTTGTGATTAAAACCTCCATTTTTAAAAAACTTTACCTCCAGGAAATGTTTTTCCACACCAATAATTGGAACATTTTAATATTTTGTAATAAAAGGATTTTTGTAATCCGTTTAGAAGGGGAATAATAATTTATGTCAAATGCATTCTTGAAGCTTTATCCCAGATGCTTCCCATGTGCTTAGGGGTGAATTGGAAGTGAGGGCAGAGAGAAGCTAAGTCATGGAACCTTCAGGGCAAGGAGAAGCAGTTTGCTTTTCATGGAAAGAGGGCAGAAAGTGCAAAAGGGGAGATTTTGGCCTGGGTTAAGTGGGAAGCCAAGAGGAAAGTCACTTGTGCAGAGAAATTTGTGGTGTTTTGGCCAGTCCTTTAAAAACCCCAGGGCTGTTCAAAGGGGGTAGCCAGGGGGCAGGATCCCAATCTGATGGTCCCAGTTTGTCATCAATCCCATCAGGAGGCAGAGCAGTCCCCAGCACAGACTCTTCAACCCACCCATGGGATCTCCCTGATCCCTGCTTTGGACCTGAGGGATAAAGCAGGTGTTACAGGACTTGGTAAAGGCCTGAGAGCAAACTCATCACAGGTAATAACTCAAGCAGCGTCTTGTGGAAGCACTCAAGAGCTTCCTAGGGATTACATGCATCAGAGTATTGCTTGTCTTACCATATCCCATAAGATTAAATCCCTTAAATGATGCTGGTGTGCACCACAAACATCCCAGTCACCATTATTCCTGTCCCTGCTCTATCCACTGATGTTTTGGTGGTGTCCCTTCTCCTGGGGTTCACCACTTCTGTCTCTTGTCAGAGAAGCACCAGCTTCTTCAGGATGTCTTTGTCAAGAGGAAGAAGCTTCCACCAGACTTAATGACTTTGAATGAAGTCCAGCTTCACAATGAAACTGGTTGACACTCACTGCTGTTGAAGAACATTAGGACCCAAGCAATAAACCCAGGAAAAGTAAAATTAAAGACCTTGCTTTGATGCTGTCTTGAAAGGACATAAGAATTCCTGGGCAGAGAAATAAATCTAGTTAGCTTAACAAGCACTGTCCCTACCCATTTATTTAAAATCCATCTTCATGTTCTTTCCTTCCTCCTCTAGCTTCTCATTTTACATCCTACAATCTTTGCCCATCTCTTTGTCCATTTTCCATGTTTTTTTTCAGTGGCCCTGTTTGCCACCATATGTTTGTCACCTCCCAGCCAGTAATTCCAGCCAGACTCCCTGCCTGCTTGTAATTCCTTGCCTTGTAGATTGTCTCTTCTATTTTTATTTGAACTCCTGACTTGCGTGGAGTTATCAGCCTCACTGCACTTCATTTCAAATGAATTTGATTGGGTCACCTCATTTTTTTTTCTGTAACAATAATGAACTCAACCTATTTAGCCTTTCCCCATTATAAATAACCTGAACAAAAACTGCACTGCAGTAGAAAATGGTGTTTTATCATGATGCTTAATTACACAAGAATAAATCCCTTAACGTTTTTCAGGACCTGAAATCTAACATGAAAGTGTAATTAACAATTTAATAGTAGACTGCTGTCCTTGTGCTCTCAGGAAGGCAAGGAGAGCAGACCCCACAAGAAAAATCTAGAATCCGAGGTTTGCCCCTGCTTTTGTTTGGGAATTGCTTTGGGAATTTCAGTGCTAGGGAGATGCTGGTGTCCGGAAGCAATGCAGGGTTAGGTGCTCATCCTGTGCCAGGGATGTTGTCCTCAGGTGCCTGCAACTACTGGAGAGCTGACAAGGTGGGATGGACATTTTAGCCTTACCCTTTGGGATTGGTTTTATGCCGAGGATAATGTCACTTGTGTGAAATGTGAGAATTTTGGAGAGTTGCCCCATCCAGGGGTCTGGGCTGGGCTGTTGGTGTTTGAGGGGAGTACAAAAAGGTTAAGCAGTGAGGCTGTGGATTGCTGAAATTGGAGTGTCAGGCCTCACATCACACTTCAGCAGTGAGCAAACCTGCACAGTTCCCCAGCACTGGGGACTGCTGAGTTTTCTCAGTTATCCTCAGGGATGCTGGTGGTCTCTTCCTCGTGGGCCCTTCACACAGAGAGGAGTGTACCCAGAGCCAGATGCTAGTTGGAGCAGCATGGGATCAGGGAGCTTGTTCCCAGACCTGTGTGAGGTGGCCTGCCCTGAAAACATAGGCAGAAGGAGCTTCTGGGACTGTGGCAGGGCTTGGGAGCACCAGGAAGCTGCTCCAGCAGGGAAATTGGTGACAACATGCAGGAAAAACTCATCACAGCCGGGTTGTGTGTTACATAAAACACATTGTTTCTGTCTATTCTCGTTTGGTAAATGCTCTCCACTAAAGCATTTGAGTTATTGTGGTGGTTTCCATTTAAAATGTGCATTTGGAATGGTTACCTAACCACTTTCTGCAAAAAAAGAATGGGCCCAAACTTACTGTTTCTCAGTGTAGACCTCATTTCCTCGCTGGACACAACATGTATTCCGCTGTCTCTTCAGCTTCTATTTATTCATCATCCATGTTCTCTGTTTATCCTTTTTACTCCAGCCTGTGCACTCAGCTAATGGCTTCACAAGCTTCAAAGATTTCCCTGCCTGACACCTCCATTATTGTCCTGACCTGCTGTGACTTTCCCATGTTGCATGTTCTCGGTGTTCCCTCCCAGTAATAGGTGCGAAACGCTCCACAAAGCAGCTTCTGTGTCTGCTCTTTAATCAGGGCTACAGGAGGCTGTAGCAACCTGTGGTTAATGTGTTTCAGAAGGGAGGTGGAAAAAGTGTATTGAAGAGAACAAAGCAGCTAAGAATGGGAGGAAGATGAACAATGAAAGCAGGAAAATGGAGGATCCAGCCCCAATTATGTACCTGCTCCCAGCAGGGTTTGGGGTGGACAGGACTGAGCCAGCGATTAGGATTACAGCTATTGTCTGAGCTTGTGTAGGAGGATCCAGATTCCATGTCTTCCTTGGCCTGTCCTGCTGTGTGTGTCCTCCTGCCCCTTTCCTGATTGTGGCTTTTGTTGGGTTTAATGGCTGGCAGTCTGGACACAGCCAGTGGGCAAAGGCACATCCAGGCAGTTTGCAGTGTGACTGGTGCTGGCAGAATTGAGCATTCAGGGAGGTCTTGGAGGGCTGCCCTTTGCTCTTGTGAGCTGTCTTCTGGATTTAGCTACATTACTCACTGTAACTCTGTTGTTCCCCTGCTCTTCCCCTTGTGGCTTGGAGAGGAAGGCAGAGCTGTTGGATGCAGAGCTTGCACAGGAGGCAAAATAATAGGCCAGCAGCTACAGGCTTTCATGGCATCTAAGACTGGCCCTTGCCTGTCCTGATTGAAGAAGGATCAAGTCCCAGCAAATGACTTTGCTCCCAAGTTGGCATTTTGCCGCTTACCTATTCTCCTGATACAGTGTTTTGGTAAGTTTTTCCTCATCTGTCTGTTGGTGTGCTTTAGGAATCAGTAGAACAGTTGATTATTCCTCCAGGAAGATATTTCCTCAGGTCTTCCACCAGATTGCTGCCAACCTGCACCCCTTCAAGGCCCTCCAAGTGTTTGAACAGGGTGATGTTCTGTGGAGAAAGAAAAAAAAAACAAAACAGCTTACTGGAGATTTCATCCTTCTGAAGAAACTCATTGTCACTGTTGACTACTTGCTTTTCCCCCAGTTGTTGATATTCTGTGTCTTCTTGTGAGCTGGATTTTGATCTCTCTATTTTAGATGATCCTATTTCTGCTTAAAAGGAGACTTTCATCAGAGGCCTTTGGAGCTGCCTGGCAAGTTTTGGAAGGAGGTGTCTGTCTGGCTTGGTGGCTGCATGGACCCCTGAGCCCTGCTGATAAGGGCAGCTGTCTGTGGCTATGGGACATCTCTGGGGAGCTGGAAGCCTCCTCCCTATGGGACAGCTTGGAATTGTCACACAAGTTGGAGAAATGCTATCACAGCTGCTTCCCACCAAGTCTTAGCCCCTTGATGCCACTGCAGAGACCTGAATAGATTTGAAAACAAATTTGCTGCTCAGAGCATTCTATAGATGTGAGTCACTTGTCCTTTCTACTGCATTTAACAAGTTTCCAAGGTACTGCAGCCAGTTCCAGAAGGCAACCATCAAAGGGCTGCACCTTCACTCCCATTAGAAGTATCTGGCTGTGCATCCAGCACGTCAGTTCTCACAGATTCTTACTGTTTGTCTCTTATGAATTTAACGTGGAGTGCATCATATAATTTCTTGCCACCATCCTTTGCAGACTCTCTGCTTTTTCTTATTTTCTTTTTTATTTTCCCCAAATGCCCTGAAAATAGGGGCTGGGAAAGAGCAAGGACTCTTCCCACAGTCTGGTGCTGTGACCAGGTGGTATGTGGGTCAATGTAGATGTCCTGTCACACTGCTGCTCTCCAGGTTCGTGACTCTTTCTCAGTTACTCTCTCCTGTTGCCCAGCCATACCTGTTCCCTTCTGTTCAACATCCAGGAGCTGGCCTGTGCTTTGAGCACCCCTGCCTGCAGCAGGCTCTGGCCCAGGTGGGACCCCATCTTTGTGGGGGTGAGGATCAAGGGAGCACATTGGTGCTGCTGCACTGACAGCCAGGAGATGATGGGCACAGACCCACGGTGGCTGTTTCAAGGGACAGGTCGTTAATCCTTAGCTCCATCTGCCAAGATCAATAATTAGGGCTGTTTCTTTGTATAAACCACCAGGTCAACATAGGAATTGCCTTATTAAAACAGACGTGCAGGCCTGGCTGGTTGGAAAGCCCCTGTGGCTGCATGTTGCAGAGGTAGGAGCAGAAAACCCCGGGGTGGTAACGGTGCTGTCACATGCAAATGAGATTTCCCTGAGCCTTAAGCAGCTAAAACCTGTTATACGTGATGAACAACAAGGACTCCTGGGTTTTTTATCTATTTCTGTTAGTGGAACACAGAGGGTTGAGGAGAGTTTCTGGATTCTGCTCCAAGCCTGGTGCAGGAGGGTGTCTGCTGCCAGAATGCCTCTGGCCAAAATGCACACGTGAGCACTTCTGATCTCCCTCTGCATGTTCCTCACCTCCCCTTGGAAGCAGATTGTGTTACATTTCCATACATACTCTGTCATAAAAGCCTATAAATATGATTTTAGTGTGTTTACATGTTTTGCAACAAGCAGGAATTCACCTAAGTTGTTTTCCAAATTAATGCTCCCACTGCTTTTACTTAACAAGACCTTTTTCTTCTTAAAAAATGTATTTTCCTCTTGGGCACTTCATATTGAAATCTGTCTTAATTTCAGTTCAGCTACTGTGTGAAAACACACAGTGAGGCATTATTAGTCCCTGAAGGAAGAGAAAGACAGATGGAGCCCAAAATAGAATTTGTTTTATGATTAATTGAAACCTCCAGGAGTGGAATGGAATCAGGGCTTGGTCCTGCTGTGGCAGTGTCTGGAGATCAGTTCAGCTGGTGTGAATCTCCACGAGCACTGGCTGAGGAGCTCAGAGGGAGAAATACAGATGTCATTTGGTAGGGCCAGTTCTGGGTTGTCCTCCTCAGCATGGGACCTGTTGCTAGAGGAGGGCATGGAGGGGAGCAGAGAGTTCAGGCTCTGTTCCAAGCTTCTGCTCTACTTGTGACCTGTGTCATTGCATCAGAGGCTGTGCATCAAAGGCTGCATCCTTGTGAGATGTGGATTTGCCTCTCAAAAGGGAATAGTGGAGAAATACCAGGTGTTTGCATTAGTGGATGTTTCTGGAGTCTGTAGCTACAGAACATTACAGCATATGGCTGCTGGAAAGGAGAAAGTGAAGGTGTTGCAGAAAGTAGATCTCTCCATGATGTTTTGGAAGCTAGTCCTCCCCATGCAGGCTAGCTGTGCAGCTTGGCCCATGACCTTGCTTACATAGGCAGCAAGTTCTGTGCAGCTATGGAGTTGGGGAGAAGCAGCAAGTGAAGGCAGAGACACTTGGCAAAGGCAAATCCAGGTCAGTTATGGAGTTGTGTCAGCACCAAGAGGGAGTGGTTAAGTGTGATGATGGCACTGCCAGGAGATGACCATGGCTTGGTGCTCACAGCTGATCTGTCTATTACAGGATTGTGCTGACATGGGGCACACTTCCCAAAGAGAGGATTGGGGTTGCCTTCACCTTAGCTAGCTGAATGAGGCAGGGGGGTCTGAAGTAATTTAAGGAAGGATTTGGTGTAGAAGGTTGATGTTACCCATGGAGACTGTGGCTTAAGGTATGCAAACTGGCCAAGGGCCCATGCTTGGCAGGTCTCTGCTCCCTGCACACTTCCCATACCCTGAGAGCAAGGGTATGTTGAACCTTTCTTCCTGGGGCAAAATGGATGAGGAGCTTTGTCCATGGGTGCATATGCAGCTGGGAAGAAGGTACAGGGGGACACAGCTCCTAGGTCCAGCCAGGACAGTCGTTCACAGGCCCCAGCACCCTCTCCTGCAGTGCAGCAGTAGATCTTCTGAGTTAAGAACCTGACTTGCTAATTGTCCTAGCAAGTGGCAGGGCTGCTGCAAATGAGCTGGTTCCTCACATCCATGGGGAGCTGAGCAAATGTGAGGCATCATGCCAGCACCTTGCAAAACATCTGTTGTTCTCACTTATTCAGACAACTGTATTTGATTTTTGTTATCCATGATACTCTCTAGCCTGGCAGGATTTTCCAAGGTGCATTTTGTAAAGGGAAGAAGGCTTCACAGTGTGACCTCTTCCTGCAGGGCCTGACCAGGAAACCTTAGAGAAATAGTATAAGGCTGCTGTGGATTTTCTTTTTTTTTTTTTTTTCCCTGGAGACTCTGGGGATTGCAGATCAGGGGATTTGTGGATTAATGGATCAGGAATTAAAATGCATTTTTCATTCTTGTGTTACACACTAATGAACTGACAAATTTAATTTCTTTAAATCCAGCTACTTTAGCTAGAATGACTGAAGTTGTCTTTTGTGTCTTTTGGTAACTCAGGAAGGGTTGAATCGTGATCTCTCTGGGTGTCACATCTTCCCAGTTCAGTTCTTTCTCTGTAGCCTGTGGCTGTTTGGAAAGTACAGTCTGTTGGCAAGAGAGAGCCCATCACCTGTGGAGGGTCTGGAGCAGCATGGTGGCTTGTCAGGGGGCTACAGCTCTCCACATATTGCCTTGCCAGTGCAAGGGGGTGAACTTTGCACCAGGGAGGAGAGCTGGCTTTGCACCAGGCAGGTGGCCCCAGTTTCAGTGCCTGAGTCATCTCAGGTGTCCCTGAAGCAGTTGCTTTTGGGCAGACACCCCTGTAAATCCTAGAGCTGGGACAGCACCAGGTGTCCTCACAGCACAGTGCCATGTGTCTTCTGGGCTCTAGGTCTGAGATGTGCTGGGCTGCTTCTTCTGGCGTTTGTCTTGCCCTTGGGCTCATTACTGTGAATGAAGCTGAGGGCTTCCTCCCTCTTTTGGATCCTTCTGTGGGAGAGGGTCCTGGTGCCTTGGGGCAGCCCCCTCTGGTGTATTTTGGGAAATGCCAGTGCCAGAGTATGCTCAGGCTGCAGTGGGCTCCATGTGCCTCTCCCTCAGCTGCACTGCTCTTCAGGTCTTGTGGTATGTGCCTCCCTACCCAAAACCTGTTCCAGGGACACAGAGCACAAAAGGCATTGATGTCATTGAAAGCCTAACGGACCGTGCTGTGGGACCTGATCTGCAGGGGGAAACCAGCTCCATCATTACCCAGTCACTCTGCAGAGCTTTAAATGAGAGCTGAACAAACGGGACCTGGCTCTCCGGAGAAGGATTTATTCATTCACTCTGTGATGCTGAAAGTGAGTCTGAAATGTGGTTGCCTCTCGAGGTGAACCCCTGGCAGAGCTGGGGGTTGGTGCCTGCTGGAAAAGCTGCTCTGCTGCTGGGACAGGCACAGCCCTTGCTGGGCTGGAGAAGAGCTCTGGGGCAGCAGTTACTCCCCTTAACTGATGACAAATGGATTTTGGGCTGTGCTCCTAATATCTTGATTAACAATTAAAATGTTGAAACTGGAAAATACATCTAATTTCTCCCCCTGGATCCAACAGTTGAGGATATATGTTTCCTGGTTGATTGCTGTGCCTTGTTATAGGCTATTTACAATTGATTGAAAAGCAGAGGCTTTGTATGAAGAGAGACCTTTAATCTTCTGGCAGAGCCGAGTGTGTTTCTCTTCAGGAAGCACTCCTTCTCTTCTGCTTCTCTCTAGCCCCCACATTAAACTTGAACCTGGCCAGGGGCCAGAAAGAAGGCAGGATCAAAGCAAAAATAATTAGGGTCTCTGGTTTCTGTGTGCAGTCTGAACCTGTTATTCCTACTTACTAACTAGTTATTCCTAAATAACTCTTGCAAGAGACATTTCAGCAGTTGCAGCATCTTCTTGATGAAAGGCACTCAAATGTAATAACCATGGCAACAGTTGCTGAGGGTCGGCGCAGTGAGGGACAGGGATGTGCTCTCTAAAGGACAACAGGCCCAACTTTACTGACAAATGACACTGTAAAGCACCAAGGAGGTGATATATGGTGAGCTCCAGGTCTTTGCTGTTGTCTTGGTGGGGACCCAGCCACATGTGCTGTGCTGGGGATGCGGGTTACCCCAGTGCACCCACTAAAGAGCTGCGCTTCATTATTGGTGGCTATCTTCCCTTCTAGTTGACAGGAGAGCTCATAATCTGAAAGCTGAGGGGGAATCATGGGAATGCTCCATCAGGAGGAAAAGGCCAAGGGGATGACACCACCTCTGATCCCAAAGTCACAAATTACTTCCCAGTGTTTGACTGCTCTGGCAAAGACTGCATCTTTCTGCTGGTGGTCTGATTGGTGACCAGATCGGTGGCCCAGACTGGTATCAATAATCAGTACTTGCCATGTCTAACTTCAGAGCTGCTTCTTTGTAAGCCATTTTCAAGACCATGTTTGAAGGCCTACAGGAGAGGTGCCAGAAACCATGTGGTGTTGCAGGTGGAGGAGCTGGTAAGAAATGGAGAGGATTTGCTGCGAGGGTCCTTCACTCCTGGCTCATCTCTTCTCTTGCTTGGGGGTCTTTCAAGTGTTTCTGGAAAGCCTTCTCCAAACACTCTGGTCTGAATCTCAGGTTGGGAGCACCTTAGGTTATGAGATCAAAGCCTCTCAAATAGCTTTGTGGAGATCATGATACTTTTATCAGGCAATATTCTCTCTCATTTTATAAGCCTGAAAAGGAAACTCTTTAATGTTCATCAGAAGAACAGAGGAGCCTGCTGAAAGGCAGCATTATTTAGATTTCCGAGAAGGAGGCAATAAATACTCCACCTCTGCTTAATAATAGGGAGGCCAAGTAGCTGTAAAAATATGAAATAATGTGCACCTGTTTGGAATAGTCAACATCCTTATCAGCCTGCTGCCATCTCTGTGCTCAAGACTCACTAGAGATTCTGGGCATGATTTTCTGTGTCTCAGAGCAGCTGGAGCTTCTTTGACTTCAGTGGAAAGTCTGAGTGCTTGGCATGGTGGCAAACCAAGCCTCTTCCTTTTTGCTTCAAATTGGGTCTTGATTCTAAGTGAGATGAGTTTTCTCCTCCTGATAATTCTGTGCATCTGAAGTGATTACAGCTCCGCCTGAGTGCTCTTTTAAGGAGATTTGAATGCGGCGTTTTCTTCCGTCTCAAAAAGGTTCCTCCAAGCCTCTACTTCTGGAGAAGAGGGGCAAAAATAAATCCTGGTGGAAGCCGTTGCCTCTTCCTATGCAGATTAGAGATTAAAACTTTTATTTTTATAAAACATACGGGGGCTAAATGGGAAAACTTCTGTTCAGGCAAGCGGGTTTTGGCTGGTGGCATCATGCTGCTAAATTCTTCTCTGGCGGTGGAGAGGCAGAGCCAGCCATGGTATTATTTGGAGTTCTTAGAGAGTGAGCTTTAATGTTTGCTTAACTCCACTAAAAATAGATGCCACCCTCTTTTCCTAATAGGCGGCATTTGTCACACTTGATTCATTTCCTCTCCCAAACTGAGTTCCTTCATGAATATTCATCTCCACTCCCCAGGAATCTGCCTGTCCTCAGACGTTGTACTCACGGGCTGTACCGTGACAATGCGAGTCAACCTTTCAAAGCTCACCCAGTACCTGGCTTGAGCTGGCAAAATGTTGTGGTACCAGCAGCTCTCAGAGATTTCTGCCTTCTCTGTCAGCTGTGATTGCTCGTTATCCCTCTCGATCGCTTAACGAGTCTCCTGTTCCTGTTGTCATAGCAGCACCGCATTGCCCGGTATGGCAAAGTCTCTGTCACTGTTAATTGTGAGCTGGGAGGATCAGCTTGGCAGTTTTTCTAGTGGGGATTAGACCAAAAGGTCCCTTTTGAACTGTGCAGAATGTGGTTTCCTTCAGAAGACGCTAGAACTTGGTAGTTACAGAAAATATCTGAAGAGGGAAACTTTACATAGTGAAGAAAGGGACAGCAGTCCTCACAGTCATGCTCAGACACCACTTAGAGCAGGAGAAAAGCAACTTGAAATGCCAAAGGGGAATATAAAGGGTTGATTTCGTGGTTAAGAAAGTCTGTCAGTACCTCAGACCTTCTAACCTTGGAGATCCAAAGCATGTTGAAGGTCCCTGCTACCATCATGCTCCAAGTTGCTGCTGGATTGGAAGAAATCTGCTGCTACTTAGTGCTGGGGGATCAAAGGGCTGATGTGATGGTGAGGAATGTGAGTCCAGCAAAACTGCTGGACCATGGACCCTGCAGCTTTTGGCCAGTGGATGTATGAGGAGGTGTGTGTGAAAGGGCATCTGTAGGATCTTGTGATAGCTGACCATGTGTTTTGCTCAGCGGGGACCAAGGAAAGGACTTAGCCTCATAGAGTCATGGAATGGTTTGGGTTGGAAGGACCTTAAAGGTCGAGTTCCAACTCCCTGCCATGGGCAGGGACACCTCCCACTCAACCAGGTTGCTCCAAGCCCCATCCAGCCTGTCCTTGAACACTTCCAGAGATGGGGCACTGGGATGAGTGCTGTGCCAGTGGTGCGGTGACATTCCTGTGTGCTGTGTGAAGGGGGGCTGGTTGTTCCCCACACCTGCATGGTGCCTATCAGCACATCAGGCTGCAGGTCTGCTCCCTGACACTTCATCCTCACTCCTTTCACTATGTTAACACCTTTCAACCTTGCTAATTGTTAAAGCAATTCAAGGAATAAACCTGATAGTATCTTAGCGGGGTGTTGTCTGCTGGGCTTGTGAGGACCACCCAGTGAGCCGACTTCTGTTGCCAGTGGGGTCTTTGCCATCAAGGAAGACCATGTTGATTTTCAGCAACATGCTACAAGAGTTTTGTAGGGGCTGCTGTGTTACTGTGGGTGAGAAATCTGTGTAGCAAAAGGAATGATCTCATCACACCTTTCATCCTGCGTTGCCTGGTTGCAGTGGGACGTAGCCACGGCTGGTTGAAGAAAGCAAAGAGAGCCAGGTTGCTGTTTATGGCTTGACCCAGAGGAGTTATTTATCAGTGAAAATGCCATTGTTAACTGGTTGGACCTGTTCAAGACACTGGCTCAGTGCCTTGCCAGGCCATCTCTGCTCTGTTTGCCCAGCAGTGGTAGGGCCAGTGGTTGTATGTCATCTCCAGGGATGACAGGTCATCTGCAGGCTTGCTGCTGGCTCAGCAGAGGCAGGGAACAAGGGCTGTTCTGTCCATGGGTTTCTCTGTTTCCTACATGCTGAGGGATGGGGATCAGCTGTGCCTGTTCCCAACAACCTGCTCTGTTAATACACAGATTTGTCCTCCGTGCGTGTCATGAGGTTTATGCCAAAACTCTAAAGTGAAGCCAAAATAATCTGCGATCTAAACGTGGGCGTGAGTGGCGGTTTTGTAGAATGCAAATACAAACAAGAAAAAACCTTTAACCCCTCAATCTTTCCCCCAAACTCAAAACCTCTGCTGGCCAAGCCTTGCAAATGAGTTTTTGGGTTTTTTTTACTGTGTGCAGCCAGGAGCCAGGTTTCTAAAGGCTGGCTTTCAGTTTTACAGGCGTTTATTATAGGCATGAATAATTGCTGGCACCATGTTACTGCTGCTGTTGTTTGCTCTTATGGTTTAGGCCAATTACATATGTAAGCCCCTGATTTACAAGCAAAAGTAGAACTAAAGTAGCTTTGTGGCCTAGTAATGTGTCCAGAGTCAGCTGTAGGTCCCTGGCTTTCTGCTGTGCAACATGGAGGTCCATTGCCATAAATACGTGGGTCCAGATGATCCAAGGCTTTGTGTGCCATGTGCTGCTACAGCACAGTATGAAGGATATCAACATGGATGGGCATTTGAGGAGAGGGAACTTGCCCAGATTTGCTTTCCCAAGGCAAGCCAGCTAGAGGATTCATGCTGCATTTGGGGAATTCACAGAGGACACACACAAAAGAGGGAGAATTGGAACTAAACATAATGATTCTGCAAGATGGACATGAGCGAAGCCTGTCCAGGTCCTGTTTGAAAATATTAATTTATCTCCAACTCTTACTGTCCAGTGAGCCCTCCTGGGGGAGCAGAGTACCCAGTGCTGAGTTTCAAATTGATGAACTGAGATGAAACTGAGAATTTTCTTTTGCTTTTGGAGAGGGAAGGAGGTAGATCAGTGTGTTGACTGATGGTTTCCAACCAGCTGCTTGGACAGGTCATGATATAAGCCATGATAGCTGTTGACTTGGACTCTGTATTGCCCAGCCTAGGGAATGTGTCACCTTGCTGTGCTGGTACCACTTGATACAGCAGCTCTGGGGTAAGATGAAGACCCAGCCCATACCCTGGGGGAGTCACAGAGTAATTTGGGTTGGAAATGACCTGTTGGCTGTGCTGATCCTCCTTGGACTGGTCGCAAGCTGGTGTCCTTGCTGCTAGAGGGGAGCAGAAAGGGAAGGATGTGAGTCAGGAGAGTAGGAAGGATGTTTGTGGACACTGATCTCATAATCACAAATCAGTAGTGGATATTGTCTGTGGGAGGTAGCAGCAGCTCCACTCAGGAAGGAGGCCAGGACTTCACACTCCAGGGGATACCCAGGGAAGGATGATGTGCTTGGGTCGTTAGTCATTAGTGCAGAGCAGGCAGCTTCTCGTCTCAGAGGGCTTGTGTGCTCAGCTGGAGGCCATGGCAACCTCCTTTGTGTGAATTGCCTGACATCATGTTGACTACAGTGTGCCTAGCTGGTGGACAAGGAGACACTCTGCACCAGCTCAGCTTCCATGTGGATTCACAAATGTCCATCCAGGCAGGAAGCATCAGTTTAGGACCATGAATTTCTGCAGTGATTTCCTTAAGCATTTACAGCTTCTAAAGGAAGACACAGCACCCCATCACCCCCAGGGCAGGCAGACCACCTGGCTCCATGCACCATGCCCTCAGCAGATCCATTGGACAGTGGCTCCCCTCTCTCCTTGGGACAAGACAGATGGAAACAGCCCCAGATTTATTTACTAAGCTGTGAGCGACTGGGGTTTTACACCCCAGCAATTACTGGCAAGTCTTCTCTCCTCCTGCGCCTTGGCAGCACGTGTGTGAACTTCTGGTTGTGTCACCTCCTCGTCCCTCCTCACGAAGTCTAGCAGTGGGAAGTGATCATCACAACTAACATTTGCTTGGCGTGTGTCTTTCCACAGTTCCAGAGTGCTGAACAAATTGAACCCCGCTTCCTCCTTCACTCTTCACATCCAAGCTGTTCCCGAGTCCAGGCATCTCATCTTGCACAACTACTCTCAGCTCTCAGAGCTTTCTTCTTCACCAGCAGCCCTGGTGATTCAGCCTTTACCTCCTGCCTCACAGAACCTACCTCTGATGCCTGCATCCCTGCTCTCCATTGCAGAGACAGTGTTCATCTCATGATATTCCTGGCTTCTCTCAACCATTTTGTTGCCAGGCTAACTCTGTCTGTTGGCTCCCTCTGCCACCACAGCACATGAGGGCTTTTTTCTCTTTGCCTTTAGGGTCATTGCAACTTAATTGGCATGTCAGCTGTCTTTGTTGGGGTGTCGATTCTGTCCATCCATCCGTGATGTAGGACATGATGTTGAAATTCTCTGTGCATAATTATCTTACTCCACTGCATCTTTTATGCAAAAAATTCCTCTCCTTGCTCCAGTCCTTCCTGACCATCCAGTTTAGCTGTGGTACCTGCCATGGCTTTGTTTCTTTTGTGTGCACATTCATTAATTGCATTAGTAACATATTTTGTTAGGTAGCTTGGTCATTTTAACTCCTTGACAGCTTGATTCAGGCATTTGTAGGTTTTTTCTTCATCCTGTCTCTCAGGATGAGATCCACATCACCTGGCTTCAGTCTTCCTTCATGAGTGTCTACTCTTCAGACTCCATCTCCAACCAGGGAAAAGAGACAAATCATGACAGAAGTCAAAGACAGCCTCATCTTCATGGGGCAAATAATCATTTCTGCTCACTGCTGGTGACCATGAATTCCTCAGACACTTTTCAAAATAGATGCAGCCCCCTGAGAGTGGAATGTAAAGTCCTGGACCCTAAACTTGCCTTTCTGGATTAGCCCAGGCAGATCCTGTGGAAACACAGGAACAGTGGATGTGCAGACCACAGGTTGAAGATCTTACTGAGGGAGCCCAGGCAGCTTGTCTGAGCTACATGTCTTAATTTTAGGTGTCTAATGGTAAGTGAGATGAATCTGACTCTTAGGAAGCTTTGGGGAAATGTTTCTCTTTTATTTTTGTGTTTAGAAAATATAAAGGTATATAGTGAAGGTTTAAAAACCAAGAATAACAGTAATAACAGTAATTAGAGGTGGGTGCAATTTTCCTTTATCTTTTAGCTGAGGCTGCTGGAAGAATTCCT
>NW_009953648.1:498609-517012 GCF_000747805.2 Chaetura pelagica
CTGCTGTGCTGATATTTGGCAGGGACATGATGCGAGTACCTGCTTGTTTCTGAAAAATGCTGTTGGATTTTTAATGGCCATCAGCAGCACAACCTTGATTTTTAAATGTCATCCTAAATGTAGCAGTTCCATCCTCCTCTGCTGTGGCATGTGGGTGTTTGAGTAGGGATGAATCAGAAAGCAGAAAGAATTGCTGGTGCTTTCTGTGACTCCCAGGTTTTCCTTGAGGGCTTCCCACCCAGGAACTGGCTTGAATCTTTTTGTGGGTTGTGTTGCGGGTGTGACAGTCCCTGCTCCCCTGGTGCACTCCTGCTGCCACTCTCCCCCCTTTTAATGCCTGGTTAGGTCTCTTGATGCAGAAGGGGTTTGTTAGACTTCTCCAGGAGCTGGTGTTCCACAGGTCACACTTTCTGTTTATGAAAAGCAGATAAAGAAAAATAGGTTTTCCAGCTTCTGCAGATGCAGCTTTTCCATTCTCTCTCTGTCTGGAAATGTTCCCCAGGCTTTGCTTTTGGAGCTGAAATCTGTGTTTGGCATTTGCAAGGTGGTGATTTGCTTTTGTAACTGGAGCAAAGTCTCATTTTTTTGAATCATGACTCAGTGAAACAAGTCTACTTTTCTAGTCTGAAATTATTCTAATAGCACTGTGAAACCTGGTGGGACTAGGAACAGCCAGAGTTTCAAGCATGACATTGCAGTGGTTGTGAGTCTCCCTGTGATCCAACATCTTCCCTTCCCTGTAGAGGAGTCGGGGGGGGCGTGTTTGAGATGAAGTTCATCAGTGATGAGCCTGATGATCAGGTATATACACCTGATGATCAGGTGTATAAGAGCAAAATCTTCCAAGCTGGCACCTGGGGTGCTCAGGGCCACGTCTGTGAGTGAAAGGGAAGGGAGAGGATGGAAGGATTTGCTTGATGCAATACGGCCTTCCTCTGTGACAGGAGGAACAGATGGAAGGGTTAAAACAGGAGAAAGCATCGTGGAAATGCTGCTGGAAGGGAGAGAAGTGAAGTGCCTGTTCTCACACTTTGCTTTGTGTCTGGTGGAAGAGCTGAAGAGTGCCTGCACTCCGGTGGCATTCCCAACAGGGACACACCAGGCAAAGGCTTGCTTTCCTTTTTTTTTGTTAAATATTATTAGCACTTGTCTTAAAGAAAAATCAACTCAAATAAGTAACAGTGGAAGATCTTAGCCTCAGGCCACCCTTTAAAGTCTCCAGATTATTAGTGGGATGTGTTAGATCGGCATCCACTGGGGAATATGAGCCTGGTGGACAGCAGGAAGGCTCTCTTGTGGTGCTTTCAGACAGCTTTCTGCAGTGTGTTCCTGGGACCTAAGGTGTGTTTAATAGGTTTTGTTAGGATATTTGAGTGCATTTGCATGCTGTGAATTAGGCTTTGTGTGATGTGGCAGACCTCGTGAGGGGGGCTGCCCTGCTGAGCTGCCACCCTCACAGAAGGGTCTTGTTCAGGGTCCTGCAGCAGCAGCAGCAAAAGGTTCAGTAGGACCCTGGGTGTTCTTCACTTCCCATCCTAAGCTGGTTCAGTTTTGGAGCTGAGAGGCTGGAGAAGTGCAGAGAAAAGGAGTGTGAGGAGGGGAGGAGCAGGGAAGCAGAAGTCCAGCACTCACACTTGAACCCTAGTGCAGCTGCCAGTGCTCCTGGGAGCCCTTTGGCTTCCCCAGCTATACATCAGGGGGCTCTATGAAGCCTCTGTGATGAAAAACACTGGATGAGCTCAAGGACATGGTATTAATCCTGCAATATTGTTCTTGTTCCTTGCTGTGTTGTGATTTTTGAAAAGAAATCAACACCATTTTTGTGGGCTGTGACTAAAGTGGCATGGCAATAAATGAATTCTGCTTGCACTCGTGGAGAATCACTCCTTTTTTTATTCATGCAGCCTCTGATGAAGCAGACCCCATCCTCAGGCACCAATATGCATTTGACCTTATGGTAAAATAACAGGCTCTCAGAAATGCCTAGGGAGTGTTTTGCAAGCACAGCACAAAGAGCATTTAAGGTTGATTTATGCCTCAAAATAAAGCACTGGTTTGGGTGATTGAGTGCTGGGGGGTGTTCCTGGGGTGTCCTTCTCCATGCACTGTGGAGCACTTGCTCATATCTACCTGGAAGGATCAGTCATTCAACACAGAGTGGGCTGCATGGGCCCATCCCTCACTGTCAGAGGGGAGAAGATGGGCCAGCCTTGAAGGGGCTGCCTCATACCTTTCCCTCTGCTGGCTCTGCCAGTTCCATGCTGACAGGGTGATGGCAATAGCCCCAAGAATCCCCAAACCTTTGTTGTTTCTTCATAAAATGGTTTGTTGGTCTTTGATTCAGCTCGTGGAAGCTAAGCTGATACTCAAGGCTCTTGAAAGCTGCACCCCTGACTTGCCCTGGCATTGGTGGGAGCTTTGGGAGCATAACCGCTCCAAGCCAACTGGGCCATCAGCAACAATGTGCCCGTAGCTGGGGGTATGTGCTGGCACCAAAATAAAGCTCAGAGCATGAAGTCAAGGGTCAGGAGAAGAGAGGGGCTCTGGGCGTCCTCTGGAGGGGCTTGCTTTGCCATCTCCTGCCTGGTTTTATGGCACCTATTCTTCTACAGATATAAATAGAGCCTTTTGGGTTGTTGGGGTGGTGGGGGGTTTTTTTGTGTGTGTATGCATTCAACAGAACAATCTGGTGTGGTTGATTTTTGTTATGGAATCTCAGATTTTATTGTGCAGAGCTGGTATTCACTCTTCTAGGCTGCTCTGCTGAGAGGTGAGGATGAGGAGGGGTCTCACTGCAGCTCCACTCAGTCCCTCCGTTCACATTTCTTCTCTCTGGAGCTTTTGTGCTTTGAGCAGCTCCTAGTTTTGGCTGACTCCAATGAGCCCTGACCCTACCACCTGCACCCTGCAGCTGGGGTGCTGGGTCCTGCCTGTGGGGGCTGCCTGTGTGTTTCTGCACCCCTGCAAGGTGTCTTGCTGCAGCAGATTCACTATTTGTATTTCTATTTCATTACTTTTGCAGCTCTTCCTAGAAATCTAATTATCCATCTGTTATGCTACATGACAGCACTCAAGCTTGTCTGATTTTAGTTTTTTTTTCCTGTTCCAAAAATATTATCTGCCTTGGCCTTGTCCTGGCTGGGCTCAGGTGGGCCACGTCTCCTCCCCATAGGGCTCCTGATGCCTCTCAACCTTGGCCATGCCACCAGCAGTGTCTCTGTACTTCCAGCTCCAACCTGTTGTGATTGCAGAGGGCCAGAAGTTCATGCTGGGTAATTCCCACTTCCATCAAGTACCTGAGAGCCGAGTTTTCCCTGATTAAGCCCAATGTCACTGTGTCTCCAGGGAGCTCAGGGCTTTTGTGTAATGAGATATTACAGCCCTTTTGCTTTCAACAGGGATGTTGCAGGGCTCATAAGAGGCTCAACTATCTTATGCTGGTACCTGGGACACATGTAGATGGTTGGTGGCAAGCCAAGGTTCCCCCAGCTTTTCCCAGGCACTTTTCCATGCTATTTCTGCGTCTCTGGGGTGACTCACACTCCCTTGGTTTAAGTATCACATTAGCCCGTCAAAATCGCAGAATCACGTACTCACTTCCAACTTATTCTCTGCTGTTCTATTCTCCTCTTAGCAACAAATACTCAATAACCTAATAGCTCATTAAAAATCATGCTCCCATCTATGCAATCCATTATGCCATGTTGAGATGTGTTGTTCTCTCAGGGATCTGCTGCTCCCCCAGCACTGCGGTGAGCGCCTGGCTTGGTAGAAAGTGAGAAGGCAGCATCGCATTGAAGTGGAGATTTTCATCTTCTTGGGATTTTAGTTTCTTTTTTTTTAATGTCTCTCCTATATTCTGTGCTTTTGAACATCTAACATCTCTTTTATGCTTCACATCTTTCATACAAAATTGTTGTATTGTGTTGCCTATTGAAACCTAGTTTTCCTTTTGTCAGGTTTCCCCCCTCACCTCTGCTTTCTTCTTCACTGTATTTTGATCGGCACAACTACTTAGGGCTCCATTTTTCTGGGTGGTTTTTAATCTCCTTAAGTCCCAGCTCTGAAGGCCTTTTCCTGTGATAAACTTAGGTTTGAGAAGAGGTTTTCTAGGCCAGTTCTGCTGTATGCGAGCCACAGTGGGGACTTGGGGATGGTGCCTGTACTTCATCCCTCTTCCTTCTAACTCTGAATAGTCACAGGCAGCATTGTTGGGCTTGGGGTTATTTTATTATTACCTTGTACATCTCATATTGTGTGTGCAAGTGTCCTTTTCCATAGCATGGGACTGTGCAATAATGGAAAACCTCTGTGTTAAATATGTATTTTTATAAGGGTTTCAGTTCAGCGTCATTCACTGGTGTCCTGTGCCAGAGCCAGGGGGTGGGGTCTGCAGAAATGTTCCCCTTGAGTTGTCCCAGTTATCCTCCTCTTAAGAAACTGGTGCTCACCTGGAAAGTCATGGGTTTGGAGCCAGCAGCTGCTCCACAATCATTTCCAATGGGAATAGTTGACTCCATAGCCAGTGCTTGGAATGCAGTAGGAAAGGGTGTTCTCCCCATGTGTAATTTCTCACTTGGGACTGTTTTCATTGCTTTTTTAAAATATTTTTTTCTTACACCTGCCATCTAAAATTCAATTGTGCAAGTATGAAAGGGCTGCTGATCACCCTGCCTTGTTTTTCTGCCCTTATTCAGAGTCTCAGATTTACAGCAATAGTTCAGACTGGAGTTACTGAATTCCAGTCAAACCTTTAAATGTTGACACTGTAATGATCAGTTTTATCTCTCTATCTATTATTTGTCAGTTAATTTTAAGATTAATATACTTACAAGAGCTGTCAGAAGTCCTCCAAATACAGAGTTCTCTGAAAAGGTCGTTGCCCTTTTCACATGTCACCCGGCTTGTATTGCTTCTTGTTTCCAGGCTTCCCAGAAACAACCTTTTCCATCACCTTTTAAATTCTCACCCAGGGGTGACAGTTTGAGAGGCACAAGGAGCCAGGCAAGGCCTGGAGCTGGGCTGCCATTGTGGACATGTGTCACTACTGGGCCACCTCACTCCTGCCAGCAGAGTGTTGGTCACTCTCATTTTCTTCATTAACAGGTTCTGGAGTCAAAACTGGGGAGGATGAAAGGGAAGGGCAAGGTAAGCTATGCTGCCTTGCTGCCTGTTTCTGATCCTCAGGTTTTAACACAAGCTAAACAGACTTTACTAAATTTTTTAGGCTGTTTCACAGACTTACAGACTTTGATCCTTGGCTTTGATTTCCCATGCGGCACCGCAGGCTGCTGGTTCTGATGAGAGAAGAGACCCATTAAGTCTTGTCTAGCCCCTGATTATCGTGCCTTTTCACCATCACACCAAGCTTCCATCAATGCCCCAGCTCTCCAGCCTCACCCCCCTGTGCCATGGACAGGATCCTGGTGTAACTCCATGGCTGGTGGCTATGAGTGGGTGCACAGCCACCCCCTCAGCAGGACACACTCCAGTGGGGCAGGAGAAGTGCTGTGCTCAGCACCCTGCTCCTGCTGGGCACCCATATCCCCTCCATTGTACTCCCCCATTCCCACCCCTTTTTGCTCTTTCCAAGTTATTGAAATGTGATATTTCTAAAACAGGCAAAACCCCCTTTTTTTTTTGAGCATCTCGTGCAGTTTGTACTAAAAGCAGGCCAAGAAATAAATATTCTATGCATGTTCTTGCCAGAGCAGCAGAGACAAGGGCGTTTGCCAGCCTGCCCTGCTCTGTGCTTCTGAGTCCCCAGCTCCCTCTGCACCACTTGGCTTTCCTTTCCTTTTTTTTTTACATTTAAATCTAATTTTGCTGCTGTATTGCAAGTTCCTGTCTAGCTCAGAAGCTGCTGCTGCCTCGGGGCCGTGTTGCTGCTTTTCAGTCTTCCCACGCCCCTCGCTTGTGCCGTCTGGAGAAGCTTGGAAAAGTTTCTCCTAAATTAGTGCATGTGTGCTTGGTGTCATCCTGGGAGGAACAGCATAAGGGTGTCCTTTAATGGATAAATACCCTTTAAAAATCCCTTCTTCAGCTGCTTCCATGTAGTGAGTTTGCCAGTGAAAATGGCAGAGGACCCTGTGCTGGATCTTCAGGAGCAACAACTGCATCCCCGGTGCTGGTGCTGCTCCTTAGCATGCCCAAAAAACAACATCCAGGGAGGAATGGCAACCACCTTATGGGCAGGACCTACCAGCCCAACAGTGAGGTGTGGGGGAATTGTGAACAGCAGCACCTGAGGATGCTGTTTGGAGCACTCTGACCCCAGCTTGTGAGACTACATCTCCTCCAAGAAGCCACCATCATAGCGGTGGGTTCTCTGGCCAGTCATCCCCATCCTAAGTTCTTGCTGCTTCCACAAAGAGCTTTAATGGAGGAAAAAAAGAGGAAGAAAGGAATGTCCTGGCACGGCAGCTTATGGAAGGTGTTGGATCCCATCTCTGCATCCAGCATCTACCCAAGGCAGGACGAAAAGAAGTATGGCCAGCAGATGAGGAGGAGTGACTCTGCCCTGGTGAGACCCTACCTGGAGTGCTGTGTCCAGCTCTGGAGCCCTCAACAGAAGAAGGACATGGACCTGTTGGAGTCAGTCCAGAGGAGGCCACAAAAATGATCAGAGATGATGGTATGAGCACCTGCAGGCAGCAGGGATTCCAGGCAGTCTCTCCAAGCTCTTCACTCTTGCTCAACACATCTTGGCCAGTGTGAACACCAGAAGCTTGCCCATTAATGCCAGCCCATCCCAGTGCCCAGGTGGTTTCTTGCATGACTTAATCACCATGAGCCTGTACCAGCCTTGTTTTTTGCTCTTCAGGGTCAGAATGAGAAGAGGGATGGCTGCAATGGACTTGGACCAAGTGGCTTGGAGGCACAGGGACCTCAGAGGTGTGGGTTAGATCTGGAAGGGATGCAGTGTGCCCTACCAGGACAAACCAGGCTGTGTTTAGCACACAGGGGTCTCTCTTGGGAAGCTGCTTGAACCTGAGCATGAGGGCTGTGTCAAGCCCCCATAGCTTTGTGGCTGTTCCTCACCGGGGCTTGAGGCTAGTTGATCTCATCCACAGAGCACCCACATCTCTGTCATCACTGCAACATCAGGGGATGTTGTTTGTCATAGGCTGTCTCTCCCAGCCTCAGCATTTCATTTCAACAAATTTTCTTGCTGGAGCCACCATCCCCTTATCCATTAGCAGATTAGCACAGGTTGAATTTCCCATGCGAACACTCCACAGTCCGTCTCCTTGTATTTATTTTGCTCAGGCTGCTTTTCCCTGGGCTTGACAGTGTAATTTGTACAGATCTGTGCTGAGTTTTTCAAACCCGCAAACAAGTTTTTTTGTTAGTGTGAAGCCTGGGCTATTGATGGTAGAGACATTAACAACAGAAATATTGAGCAGTGAGCAGCATGCCCAGCATCCAGGAAGGCTTCCTAACCTCCAGAGGTGCTCCTTGGCAAAAACACCATGGTTCAGAGATTTTAATGAGATCAAATCCTCCAGGTGACCAACCAAGCACTAAAAAGGCATAACAATTTTTCAGTTGCGTCCTTCGCTGTAAGAGTTTTTATTATTTATTTTGGATAAATGTGACAAAAGAACCTGGATATCCCAAACTTAATGTTTTCCTTGAATGGCACTAAGAGGTTTCCAGCATGGGAGAGTCTCCTTTCAGTGCAGTCCTATTCAGAAAAGAGTCTGCCTGCAAATTGTTATGCACTTACTCTGGTCTTCCTTGCCTTGTGTGACTTGCATGTGAAATTTGGTTGGGTTTTTGGATCAGAAGTTGTATTTTCTGATTGTCAGCTCCTCCTTGGGGTCTGGAAATGTAGCTGTGGTTTCTTCACCCCTTGTTTGCACCGTTTGTGGAGCCCTAGTTTTGAAAATCTGCCTGACACAGTGGCCTATGGTGTGCCAGGCAGAGCTGAACCTCCACACCATGCCTTCCCCAAGGAAAACACAATCCAACTGTACTCAAAGCCAGAGATCAAAGCTCTCATGGTTGGAAAAACAGAGCTGGAAAAAACCTCTTCTTCCCCCTCCTGCTTGGTTTGCAGCAGAGCCTGGCATGGCAGGAGGGAGGTCTGCTCATCTCCTGTAGCAGCTGGGTGGGCTTGCAGATGTGCAGGGCTTTGGTCATGGCCCTGGCAGCTGAGGGGGTATGTTAGACAGATCTTCAGCCAACCCTGGGTGCTCTGGGAAGTGTTTGTCTCCATCCTATGTTGTGCTCTTCCTGTCTTTCCTTTGGGAGAAGTGGCTAAGGCTGGGCAGGGTGCTGTGATGCTGCAGCACTGTCCCTGTGCCCATGCTGGAGGGGGGAAGTGAGAGCAGTCTGGGAGTAAATTCCCTTGTGTCCTCTGGTTGCCTGGGAGCAGCTGAAGGTTTTGGGGATGATGTTGTGTTGACTTCTGACTTTCCAAAATCAGAGCCAGGCCACCAGCAGTGCCATCAGTGCCCTGCAGGAAGAGAGGGTTGGCCACAAGGGTCATTTCCCACCATGCTGAGGTGGAAAATAACATCCTGTTGCTGCAGGAGGAGTCTCTGCTGTTGACATGGTGAGAATAGGGGTAGACACATCTTGGTATGTGTATCAGATCCCACTTGGACCCAGGCCCTACCAGGTTTGCACTACCAGGTTTGCTCCCAGGGATGCTGGGGCTGCCACAGGGGGCTGTGGGTGCAAGTGTGGACCATGCTGCAGAAATCTCTTCTGCAGGAGGATCCTGGAGCCCCTGGGTGCCTTCTTTCTCCTTTCTATCTTGTCTGGGCAGGTCACAGATGTCCCTTTCCTCAGAAGGGTGCCTGGGCTGTGGCTCTGCCTTGGCAGACAGCACCTTGCAACAGCAGGCAGGTGAGGAAGGAGAAATCAAGGGTGACTTTCAGCTCCCCACCTTTTCAGCCTTGAGGTTAGCCTGGTAACTGCAGTGAGTGACCCACACACTGAATCTGCTGCCTCTGAGCCGACTGTGAACAGTGTGAGAAGCAAAGCCTGGATGGAGGAGGGAAGGTTGGAGAGATTGCCTGACACGTTGGCTGACACAGATGAGGTTTGTGTTTGGCTGTTTCTGGGAGTGACAGGTTTAATTCAAAGCTGCTCCCTGCCCGAGTACATTTGTCTTCTGTTTTTGTTGGTTGTTTTTTAATATGACCCTGTCTGCTTCTGTCTCTGTTATTTCTTGGCCAATGCTTGGCACTGGCTGCTCCAGCAGCTTTCTGGTAGTGGTAAGAGCTGTGGGTGTTTTGCTGCAGCAGGGATACCTGACCTTTGTCTGGCTGCAGTGCAATTGCTGCTTCAGAACGGAGCAAAGGCTGAAGAGCTGGAGCAATTCCTCAGAGCATGAAAGACCTGGGATCAGGGCTGTAGACAGGCAGTAAGTTGTGCTCTGACTACAAAAGCTGTGGCAGAGCAGGAGCCTGTAGCTTCTAACCTCTCCACCGCCTCCAAAGATGTGCTAGAAGCAGGTTTGCAAAGTGTCTGTGTGGCTGAGGTGCTCCTGGCCAGGGGTAGCTGGGCAGCCAAGGCTTGGCTTTGTCTGCCTGTCTCTGGGGCAGCTGCTCACATGCAGACTTGAAAGTTTAGCCCAGTTCTTGCAGACAGAGGGATGGATTTAGCCATTTGTAGTCCTTGGAGCAAAGAGCTCAATGCCACAGGTGTGTGGGTGGTGAGACCAGGTGTAATTTGTGATTCAGAGACTCTGGGACAAGCAGGACCTTCCTCTGGCGGAGGTGCAGCACAGGAGAGTTTAAATAAATCAACACGGTTAACAGAAGAGCGGAGCAGGGGGAAGTGGGAACTGAAAGAAAAGGCTGTTGGTAGGAGTGCACAGCGGGAGGATTCACGGCTTTGAGGGGAAGGCAGGGGAGGGCTCCTTGCCAGGAGCAGGTGAGAAGGACGTGGGCACGTGGTGGGTGATGTGGATGGCCTGATGCCAGCCCTGTGTCATTGTTCCTGGGCAGAGGTTGGGTGGCTCGCAGGGCTTCCCAGCTTCTCCATAACCACAGCCAGTGGGAGCTGGGGGGGGATTGCTCTGGGGTCAGGCTGGGTGTGTCTGCTGCCAGGGGCTGTTTCAGGCAGACCTGTGGTCCCTTGCACCCTGCTGTGTCCCCCTCTGTTGGTGACCCTCCTTTGCTTTTGTTCCTGCAGCAACCCCAGGGTCCAGATAGAAGCAATTGAGGGCGGCGCGCTGCAGAAGCTGCTGGTTATTCTGGCTACAGAACAACCCCTGCCTGTCAAGAAGAAGGTGAGGACCTGGGGCCACACCTCTGGGTAGAGCCATTTTTGTGCTGAACTCAGTGCAAGAGCTCCTTGGGACATGGCTGACAGGCTGAGACTGTGGGACCCTGTGCTGCTCAACCCCCCCGGGGTGGGTCCCAGGGTGCTGGCCCACTCTGGCTGCCCCAGTTTCTGGTGCTGTGGGTCCCAGCAGCAGCAGGGACAGCAGCTCTGCCAGCCTCAGGGGACAGGCCTTGCTGCTGCAGCTCCTCTGGCAGCAGAGGTGGAGGTCCCCGGGCAGGCATACCCATCAGAGGGCAACAAACATGGGAGCTGACATTTGGAAGCAGCTAATTGCTGGAGCCAGCCCCGTGTCCTGCCTGTGGCGGGGGCTTTGGAGCGAGCTGAGCAGCGCCGAGAGCCCCCAGCCAAATGTGCAGCGCTGTCTGTCGGGATGGGGGCTTCCTCAGCACCTCCCCCTCCTGCTCCTTGCTGTACTCCCTGGAGCATGAGATCTTATTATCCTGGCTGCAGCGTGCCATGCCACCTCTGCTCACGGGCTGTAAAATTACCTGGCTGCTCCTGAGCACCCAGCCCCACCGTTTAACACGCTGACCTCCTGCCAGAGGGGGTTTGGTGGCGCAAGCCCTTTCATGTGTCTTGAAGGCACTTGGGATTGTGTGAGCAGCAGTGTGCAGCCAGTCTGCTAACAGGCTCCACAAACACCTTCCCTGTCAGTCCATGGTAAGAGTCCTCTGGCTGGTGAAAGTCCTGGGAGGGGTTGGGTGAACCCCTTTGCCTTCAGTCACAGATGGGAGGAGGTCCCAGCCAGAGAGGTACACCACAGGATGCTCTGTGCTTGGAAATTCCTCCCAGGAGTGCCCGTGGCTTGATATGGAGTTTGTGGGTGGGAAGGGGTGGCTGATGGTTCAGCATCACATGAACTCCTGGGAGGTGCATGTGGGACAGTTCTTTCCATCAAGCTTGAGTGTGTCCTCCCAGTAGCTCCTGCAGAAGAGCGAGAGGGATGAGCTCAGTAATGTCAGCATTTACACACAGTCTTAAGAGAGCCTCTGAAGATTGAACCCCCTTGTCCAGGAGGGCAGATGCTTTTAATCTCTAGATCCCTCCTTAGGCCAGGATCCTGAGGACAGGTTGGTGCCACAGCCCCTTCCCATGTGGGGCAGCAGCCCACAGCTCCCACTCAGGTGGGTTTTCTACCCCGGTGCTCACAGCGGTGCCTGGAAGTGAGGCCAAGAGAGCATTTCTTCCCTCCCCTGTCCTTTGGCCTGTGCTTGGAGACAGAAACATCCTCTGATTCCAAGGACAGAAAGCAATGGGACTGGGAAGGACATGGCTGTCAGCTTGGATCAGTCTGTGGAGAGCTGGGGCCACGTGCTTCACCTTGCTGTGTGGAGGAATGGCCTGGCTGGCTGCAGCATCCTGGTCCCTGCTGGGGCAGAGCCCTGCCCCGGGCAGTGTCAGCCTGTCGCCTCCACAAACCACACTTGTCAGAAGTATACAAGTGCAAAATTCAATGATTGGCCCCTAATTGCTTCCTTGGTGTTAGCCCTGTGCTGCTGGAGGCCCAGGAGGCAAGTGCAACTGTGCTGGTGGCTTCTGCTGGCTGTGTGTGATGCTGCACCATGACAGACCCTGTCTGGGGGCCATGTCTTGGGAAACAGCATGATCTTGGCACATGATCTTGTCCTCCTGCCACGTGGGTGCAAGGGAGAGGGTGTTCCCCAGGTGTCCAAATCATTTTGAGGGGATTGGGCTCTGCTCTCACTTTGTCCCATCCTTAGCCTGTAGCTGGGCTCTGTACTGGTGGGTGTAACTGGGAGGAGAAGCAATGGGGTTGGGTCCATTTGGGTACTGGCCACAGGGGTTATTGTTCTCCTGAATACAGTGACACTCTGTGTTGGAGTTTGGGTGGCAATCTGGAAGTCACCCAAGTTTGGGCAGCTCCTGGGGAGGGTTGAGATCAGGAGAAAAGGGGGCTCTTGGAGACACCCCTCAGTGAGAAAAAGTTTGAGTGCATCTGCTGGGGAGCTTGAGGATTCATATGGAACTGGGGAACTCCAACCAAATGGGTCAGATCATTTTTCTTTTGCGCTGTAGGATTGCCACTTCTCTCCCCACCAGGCTCTCTTCGCACTGTCCTCCATGCTGAGACACTTCCCCTACGCCCAGCAGCAGTTCCTCAAGCTAGGTGGCCTCCAGGTCCTCAGGAGCCTCTTCAGGCAGAAAGGGATGGAGACCCTCCACGTCCGTGTGGTGACACTCCTCTATGACCTCATCATGGAGAAGGTGAGGAGCTGGGAGGGATGGGACACAGCCAGGTTCTACCTCCCCTTAATCCCCTTGCTGAGCCAGAGAGGCCATAGAGCATCCCCACAGGTTGAGAAGGGGCTGATCCAGCATCAGTGCTGGTCTGTGCTGTTGTGACAGGTCCCTTCCAGCCCACGGGCCACTGCTGTGGGGGTCGAGTTGCTGGGAGAGCCCAGAGCAAGCTTAGACCTTCATTTTTCACTAATCCACCATTGATGTTTCCACTTGAGGGTGTTTAAGTAATAAAACAGCCAGGAAGGAGTAGGGAACTGAGGTACTGGACCATGATGAGCTTGGCCTGGGAGACCAGCCAGGTGTTGGGGGACGAGCAAGGTGCTGAGGAGCCAGCCACTTGCCAGGGAACCAGCCACCAGCCTGCTGCAGAGCCCACAACCTTCAGTGTTTTATTTCCCAAGACCTTGGATGCCTGCTGCAAATGTCAGGGCAAACACCATCTTTCCAGCCCTTGGTGTTCAGCGTGTGCTAAACTCTTACTCCACAGAATAGAAATTAAATCCACTTTCACTCCATATACAGCCAGTTTGCCCCACGTGTTATTGCTGCCATAACACTTGGGTTTCAGGCACTGCCAAGCTATGTTTGTGTTTTCAAACAGTTGTTTTCCAGGAGACTTTGTAAAGGTGCAAACTATTTTAGCAGGTCTGAAATCTGATCAGGTGCTTGTTCCAAGAAGCAGTGATCCTGCAGGGAGCATCCGTGGTCGTTGCACCCCAGCTGCTCCCCATCTCCCCTGCTAGGTGTGTCATGGCCACCCTGTCTGTCCCCTGCCCTGCCCTGGCTGGGAACAGGCCACAGGCCCACCAGGTTCTTGGGTTTATGTTAAAACCATTATTTTTCTTTGCCTTTTTGCCTGGGGATGCGATGTATCAATCCCAGACCCTTCATGGAGATCGGAGAGCCCTGGGTGCCCAGTGGGGAGCAGGGGTGGCCCATTTGGGGTGGGCGAGGTGACAGTCCAACAGGTGGGCTGGAAAATGGGGAGCTACCATCACAGCTTTGGCACTGACACACCAACTGCTGGGGCTCTGAGCAGCCTCTTTTCACCCCAACTCCTTTGTGGCCCATGGGAGGTGGCAGGCAGATCTTTGAGGGCAATGGAAATGGGGAGGTCTCCTCAGGATTGTCCTTCCTGGTCCTCACTATGTCCTGTAAAGCAGTGGGATAAACAAGCAGGGCCTGGTTGGTCCATCACCAAGCTGAGGGACAGGGTGGAGAAAATGCTGTGGGGGCCCTTGGGGACCCCACACACAGGAAGGGGGTTGTCCCATCACCTCTCCTGGTGGCTTCTGGGCACACTGGCTGCCCCCTCCCCTGGGCTGTGGTTCTGTTCAACCAGCCTTGCAGAAGCCCCTGCAGCCCCACATCAGCAGCGTGAGGTGAGCAGTCTGCTCCCAGATAATTAGTGAAGCATGGACACAGTGATTATCAGAGGGGGCTACCAGCCCAGGGAGCCCTCTGGAGGGGAGCAGGGCCACTCCACCAGCCCAGCCTGGAAAGGTGTTGGGGCAGGGCAGGAGGTTTTCCTTCCTCCCTGCTGGCCCCTGCTCAGAGCAGGTCTCTGTGGCTGGGAAGGAGCCATCAGCCCTGGCCACCCCTGTGCCCATGGGGGCCTGTCTGCCCCCAGAACCATCACTGCAGTATTTAGGGATTTCTGGACCTGTCTGAGAAGGTCAGGCCTAGGCTTGAGGAGTCACAGAGTCTTCCACAGAGCAGCATGGAGCCAAGTGGTGACGTTTCTGAGGTGTTGAAGGACCATGTCTCGTAGCCTACAGACTTCACAGGTCTTCTGCTGAACTTCTTCCCCCTTGAGTCCCCTTTCCGTGTGAAGTGGAACCGCCTGGGCACCAAGAGTTTTCCAGGGTGGACAACCAGCTTCTGTGACGAACCTCGTGCAGAGGCAACAGGGAGCTTGGTCACAACCTCGTCTTGGTTTTCCATTTGGAAGTCGCCTTCTAAGACGTGTTATGGGACATGCATCCTATTCTCCAGTGAGGTGTCACCTCCTGGCAGTGGTCACTCTCCAACAGGGATATTAATCCATGTTCCACCACTTCCTGCAGATGCTGCTTGAGGACTCACAGCATGGAGATCAAACGGAAGAGAAAATCCAGCAGTACCGGCAAGTGAAGCTGGTCCCAGCGGTGGTGGAGCAGGACTGGTGTGTGGTTGTTTCCAACCTGCTGGCCATGCCAGAGCATGACACGCGGGAGAAGGTCCTCAAGACAGTGGGAGTGCTGATGACCTTCTGCAAGGAGCTGTACCGGGGGGACCAGGCCCTCAGCAGCACCCTCAGCCTCCTGCGCAGCGAGTACGAGGAGCTGGCGGCGCAGGAGCAGCGGGAAGGCGACAAGGATGGCTATTTCAGGGAACTCCTTGGCTCAGTGAATTCCATCATTCAGGAATTAAGATGAAAGTAGTTGTGGGTTGAGTCCCATCACAGATGATTTGGGGCAACAGCGTGAGTTTTGCTGGCACCAGTGTAAATGCACCTTTGAATAAAAATTGGTGGACTAAAATGAGCTCCCACCAGCGGGCGAGTGGTGCCAACAGCTTTGTGCTCAAACCACAGGTGCTGGGGGCACGTTGTCTTTGGTGTGGGGCACTGCTGGAGAAACTGGGTATGTACCTGAGAGGGGACGAGGTGGAGTCTCAGCTTACCTTGCCTTGTGAATATTCTTAGTCTGTCTGCAGGGCTCTTGAGGTGGAGAGCTGGGGGATGTGGGAGTGTCCTTGCTGGTGCCTGCAGCTCTGAGCTGCCTTGGGTCTTGCCTGACTGAGCTGTGTTTGCTGCTGTGTCCTGCCCCTCAGCACCTGGGCTGTCTGCTGGGGATGGGTCTGTGCTTGGACCTGGCGGACTGAGCGTGGTTTCCTTGAAACCTTGGCTGGAGGGGTTCTGTAAAGGTCCCTACTCCAGGCTGTGCTGGATGAGTTAGTGTAGCTGTGACTACCTCCAAGCCACTCAGTTCTACCACCCCTCTCTGGAGGTCATGTATCTCCACTGGGGCAGCTCTCCTGCAGCCCCTCTCTGCAGGTGGCCAGTCCCAGTGCTCTGGGGGTCAGACACCAATGGAAGCCCTGGTGTGGAACAGCCATGGAGCTGCTTCTGCCAGCACAGGAGCCAACCAGTGGTGAAACACTTTGCCCTGCAACTAACCATTGAGTCATTCCTCTTGTGTTCTTCTTTCCCTTGGAGAAGGCTTCGGAGATGATGAGGGAACTGAGGGGAAGACCAGGAATTTCCTAGGCAAGGGAATTCCTAGGGCTTGAGGACTGCTCAGCCATGGCTTACAGCTCTCTGGGCTGGGCTGGGCCTTTCCCTTCACACACCTCTTCCAGGTGCAGCTTCTCCTCTGGGTTCAGGTTCACCCCCCCGTTTCCAGCTCACCGAGGAGGTGATGGTTTGTAATCCTGGATTTGCTTTCAGAACTGCTCTGGCAGTAACAGGTATTTCAATCCTTGCTACAGCACCAACCCTACCAACACCAGGGCAGGAAAATAGATTTAAAAAGCCAGGCTGGAGCTGCCAGCCCTGAACTGGGGCTGGTGCAGCCCCCTGGGGCTTTCCCAAGGCCGTGAAGGGCTGTGTGATTTATCCCCCCCAACCCAGACAGTGCAGCAGCTGATGACCCGTCAGGCAGTTACAGGGCTCTTACCCTTCCTGCTGCTAAAAGACTGGGGGCTGCTGCTCCCAGTGTGGCAGTTGTCACTGTTAAGTAGCAGGAGTAATTATAAATATTGATTTTCCTTTTATTTTTTTTTTCCTTCTTTCTGGGTTTCGGTTCAGGCTGTTTTGCTGGGATTAAAAATTGTTTCATTTATTTTTATATATATATATATTTAAAAAAATATTTTTTTCTTTCAGAAATGCATTTTCCAGCCAGCCCTGCCAGGGTTTTGCTTTTTTGCTTTGTAGGTTACTGAGCTGTGTTTGCTGCTGTGTCCTGCCCCTCAGCACCTGGGCTGTCTGCTGGGGATGGGTCTGTGCTTGGACCTGGCGGACTGAGCGTGGTTTCCTTGAAACCTTGGCTGGAGGGGTTCTGTAAAGGTCCCTACTCCAGGCTGTGCTGGATGAGTTAGTGTAGCTGTGACTACCTCCAAGCCACTCAGTTCTACCACCCCTCTCTGGAGGTCATGTATCTCCACTGGGGCAGCTCTCCTGCAGCCCCTCTCTGCAGGTGGCCAGTCCCAGTGCTCTGGGGGTCAGACACCAATGGAAGCCCTGGTGTGGAACAGCCATGGAGCTGCTTCTGCCAGCACAGGAGCCAACCAGTGGTGAAACACTTTGCCCTGCAACTAACCATTGAGTCATTCCTCTTGTGTTCTTCTTTCCCTTGGAGAAGGCTTCGGAGATGATGAGGGAACTGAGGGGAAGACCAGGAATTTCCTAGGCAAGGGAATTCCTAGGGCTTGAGGACTGCTCAGCCATGGCTTACAGCTCTCTGGGCTGGGCTGGGCCTTTCCCTTCACACACCTCTTCCAGGTGCAGCTTCTCCTCTGGGTTCAGGTTCACCCCCCCGTTTCCAGCTCACCGAGGAGGTGATGGTTTGTAATCCTGGATTTGCTTTCAGAACTGCTCTGGCAGTAACAGGTATTTCAATCCTTGCTACAGCACCAACCCTACCAACACCAGGGCAGGAAAATAGATTTAAAAAGCCAGGCTGGAGCTGCCAGCCCTGAACTGGGGCTGGTGCAGCCCCCTGGGGCTTTCCCAAGGCCGTGAAGGGCTGTGTGATTTATCCCCCCCAACCCAGACAGTGCAGCAGCTGATGACCCGTCAGGCAGTTACAGGGCTCTTACCCTTCCTGCTGCTAAAAGACTGGGGGCTGCTGCTCCCAGTGTGGCAGTTGTCACTGTTAAGTAGCAGGAGTAATTATAAATATTGATTTTCCTTTTATTTTTTTTTTCCTTCTTTCTGGGTTTCGGTTCAGGCTGTTTTGCTGGGATTAAAAATTGTTTCATTTATTTTTATATATATATATATTTAAAAAAATATTTTTTTCTTTCAGAAATGCATTTTCCAGCCAGCCCTGCCAGGGTTTTGCTTTTTTGCTTTGTAGGTTAAAAAAATAACCTGATATTAACAGCCAGGGTGAGTTTGGGAAGGGGCTTTTCTGTATGAAGTCTGAACCCCCCAGAGTGGTGCTGTGGGGACGTGGGGCTCCAGCTGGGGAGCAGAGATGGTGCAGGGGCTCTTGGAGCATGGATTTCTCCTGTCCTGCAAAGCCGTGTTGCTGTGTCATTCCTGGGTTTGGTGAGTGAGGGGAAGGTCTGACACTTAGCTAAGGGGCGAGCAGGGAGAAAACTAGCAGCAGCAACCTGGCTAGGCCAACCCTCCCTGTTAACTCCCTCCCAAAGCCAACCCCTCGGTTTGGTCCCACCCTCCACCAGGGCTGGCTCTGGCAGGGAGGCGACCCTGCGGTGGCTTCTGGAGTTTGCTGGCCCCTGGGCTGCACAGTATGAAAAAAAAAAAGCCAAAAATATGAAGGAAAATTACAACATTCCTGGCACTGCTTATCAGCAGCCCTTTGGCAGCTCACCGGGGGCTCTTGCAGAGGGTCTTTGAGGGCTGATTCTCCATGACCTTTGCATCCAGCAACTGGCTCCAAACCCCACATTCTCCTTTCCCAAAGGGCTCCAGGCTCTGTGCCTGGGGGGGGCTGAGAGTGTGGATGGGAGCCCCCCCACCCAGGACACACTGTAACAGTGCTGTGCTGAGCCTTGGCTGTGGCTGCCAACCCAGGCTGACATCCTCACTGCTGCCAGGCTCCTGAGCTGGTGGTGCTGGGTCTGTAGCCTGGGAGCCATGACAGAGCTGCTGCCTCCCCCCTGGGCA
>NW_009953648.1:518654-527790 GCF_000747805.2 Chaetura pelagica
GCTGGCCCCTGCTCAGAGCAGGTCTCTGTGGCTGGGAAGGAGCCATCAGCCCTGGCCACCCCTGTGCCCATGGGGGCCTGTCTGCCCCCAGAACCATCACTGCAGTATTTAGGGATTTCTGGACCTGTCTGAGAAGGTCAGGCCTAGGCTTGAGGAGTCACAGAGTCTTCCACAGAGCAGCATGGAGCCAAGTGGTGACGTTTCTGAGGTGTTGAAGGACCATGTCTCGTAGCCTACAGACTTCACAGGTCTTCTGCTGAACTTCTTCCCCCTTGAGTCCCCTTTCCGTGTGAAGTGGAACCGCCTGGGCACCAAGAGTTTTCCAGGGTGGACAACCAGCTTCTGTGACGAACCTCGTGCAGAGGCAACAGGGAGCTTGGTCACAACCTCGTCTTGGTTTTCCATTTGGAAGTCGCCTTCTAAGACGTGTTATGGGACATGCATCCTATTCTCCAGTGAGGTGTCACCTCCTGGCAGTGGTCACTCTCCAACAGGGATATTAATCCATGTTCCACCACTTCCTGCAGATGCTGCTTGAGGACTCACAGCATGGAGATCAAACGGAAGAGAAAATCCAGCAGTACCGGCAAGTGAAGCTGGTCCCAGCGGTGGTGGAGCAGGACTGGTGTGTGGTTGTTTCCAACCTGCTGGCCATGCCAGAGCATGACACGCGGGAGAAGGTCCTCAAGACAGTGGGAGTGCTGATGACCTTCTGCAAGGAGCTGTACCGGGGGGACCAGGCCCTCAGCAGCACCCTCAGCCTCCTGCGCAGCGAGTACGAGGAGCTGGCGGCGCAGGAGCAGCGGGAAGGCGACAAGGATGGCTATTTCAGGGAACTCCTTGGCTCAGTGAATTCCATCATTCAGGAATTAAGATGAAAGTAGTTGTGGGTTGAGTCCCATCACAGATGATTTGGGGCAACAGCGTGAGTTTTGCTGGCACCAGTGTAAATGCACCTTTGAATAAAAATTGGTGGACTAAAATGAGCTCCCACCAGCGGGCGAGTGGTGCCAACAGCTTTGTGCTCAAACCACAGGTGCTGGGGGCACGTTGTCTTTGGTGTGGGGCACTGCTGGAGAAACTGGGTATGTACCTGAGAGGGGACGAGGTGGAGTCTCAGCTTACCTTGCCTTGTGAATATTCTTAGTCTGTCTGCAGGGCTCTTGAGGTGGAGAGCTGGGGGATGTGGGAGTGTCCTTGCTGGTGCCTGCAGCTCTGAGCTGCCTTGGGTCTTGCCTGACTGAGCTGTGTTTGCTGCTGTGTCCTGCCCCTCAGCACCTGGGCTGTCTGCTGGGGATGGGTCTGTGCTTGGACCTGGCGGACTGAGCGTGGTTTCCTTGAAACCTTGGCTGGAGGGGTTCTGTAAAGGTCCCTACTCCAGGCTGTGCTGGATGAGTTAGTGTAGCTGTGACTACCTCCAAGCCACTCAGTTCTACCACCCCTCTCTGGAGGTCATGTATCTCCACTGGGGCAGCTCTCCTGCAGCCCCTCTCTGCAGGTGGCCAGTCCCAGTGCTCTGGGGGTCAGACACCAATGGAAGCCCTGGTGTGGAACAGCCATGGAGCTGCTTCTGCCAGCACAGGAGCCAACCAGTGGTGAAACACTTTGCCCTGCAACTAACCATTGAGTCATTCCTCTTGTGTTCTTCTTTCCCTTGGAGAAGGCTTCGGAGATGATGAGGGAACTGAGGGGAAGACCAGGAATTTCCTAGGCAAGGGAATTCCTAGGGCTTGAGGACTGCTCAGCCATGGCTTACAGCTCTCTGGGCTGGGCTGGGCCTTTCCCTTCACACACCTCTTCCAGGTGCAGCTTCTCCTCTGGGTTCAGGTTCACCCCCCCGTTTCCAGCTCACCGAGGAGGTGATGGTTTGTAATCCTGGATTTGCTTTCAGAACTGCTCTGGCAGTAACAGGTATTTCAATCCTTGCTACAGCACCAACCCTACCAACACCAGGGCAGGAAAATAGATTTAAAAAGCCAGGCTGGAGCTGCCAGCCCTGAACTGGGGCTGGTGCAGCCCCCTGGGGCTTTCCCAAGGCCGTGAAGGGCTGTGTGATTTATCCCCCCCAACCCAGACAGTGCAGCAGCTGATGACCCGTCAGGCAGTTACAGGGCTCTTACCCTTCCTGCTGCTAAAAGACTGGGGGCTGCTGCTCCCAGTGTGGCAGTTGTCACTGTTAAGTAGCAGGAGTAATTATAAATATTGATTTTCCTTTTATTTTTTTTTTCCTTCTTTCTGGGTTTCGGTTCAGGCTGTTTTGCTGGGATTAAAAATTGTTTCATTTATTTTTATATATATATATATTTAAAAAAATATTTTTTTCTTTCAGAAATGCATTTTCCAGCCAGCCCTGCCAGGGTTTTGCTTTTTTGCTTTGTAGGTTAAAAAAATAACCTGATATTAACAGCCAGGGTGAGTTTGGGAAGGGGCTTTTCTGTATGAAGTCTGAACCCCCCAGAGTGGTGCTGTGGGGACGTGGGGCTCCAGCTGGGGAGCAGAGATGGTGCAGGGGCTCTTGGAGCATGGATTTCTCCTGTCCTGCAAAGCCGTGTTGCTGTGTCATTCCTGGGTTTGGTGAGTGAGGGGAAGGTCTGACACTTAGCTAAGGGGCGAGCAGGGAGAAAACTAGCAGCAGCAACCTGGCTAGGCCAACCCTCCCTGTTAACTCCCTCCCAAAGCCAACCCCTCGGTTTGGTCCCACCCTCCACCAGGGCTGGCTCTGGCAGGGAGGCGACCCTGCGGTGGCTTCTGGAGTTTGCTGGCCCCTGGGCTGCACAGTATGAAAAAAAAAAAGCCAAAAATATGAAGGAAAATTACAACATTCCTGGCACTGCTTATCAGCAGCCCTTTGGCAGCTCACCGGGGGCTCTTGCAGAGGGTCTTTGAGGGCTGATTCTCCATGACCTTTGCATCCAGCAACTGGCTCCAAACCCCACATTCTCCTTTCCCAAAGGGCTCCAGGCTCTGTGCCTGGGGGGGGCTGAGAGTGTGGATGGGAGCCCCCCCACCCAGGACACACTGTAACAGTGCTGTGCTGAGCCTTGGCTGTGGCTGCCAACCCAGGCTGACATCCTCACTGCTGCCAGGCTCCTGAGCTGGTGGTGCTGGGTCTGTAGCCTGGGAGCCATGACAGAGCTGCTGCCTCCTCCCTGGGCAGGACAATGTCAGGGACAGGCTGGCCCAGCTGTGCCACCGGGGGGGGGGGTGATGCTGGCACAGGGAGTAGAGGCATTGCTGCTGTGTCTCACGTCCCACTGACTGGAATTCCAGGGGTACGGACTTCCTCCTCAGATTTGGAGAAGATGGGATTCCCCCCAGACCTCCAAGGTAGGGGGGTCAGGCATTAATCAACAGTCTGACTGGGTCAGCATCACCCAGATGCCTGGGCAAACTTATTTCCCCTTGAACCCATGAAAGTAGCAGGAAGGGCTGGCCCAGCCCCCAAACCAAGCCAGCAACCAGAGGGGACTTGGAGAAGAAGCCACCACCTGTGCTTCCCAGGGCTGCTCACCAGCCTCCAATGCTCACAGCACTGGGGAGTCCTGAGCCTTTAATGCTGGAGCATGATGGGCCTTAATGGATTTTTTTCCCTTCCCCACCCATTTCTTGGGGATTTTTGCCCCCTCATCACCCACTCTGCCCTCCCCTATAATTGTTTACCCTGTTTGGCAGACTGCTGCCCGTCCTCCCCTCTTGGATTCCCCCTCTGGCTGCCAGGAAAGCCCCTGCCTGGAGCTGGTCTTGGAGCTGGGAAAAAGCAAAGCTGGTGGGGTGAAGGGAAAGTGCTGCTTGGAAAAGGCATTTGTTAACTGGCATTAAAACCTCAGTGCAAAGCCTTCACACGAAATTAAAGCAGCATAAATTCAATGTGGTTTGATTCACCACTGGAATTGAATTAAGAGCACTTTAAATTTGGACCAAGTTGATCTCCTGGGGTTTTAATGTGGTTTCATGAATACACTTTAGAAGATAATGTGGGTTCATCTTCCTGAGCATCCCTGAGCTTGCCAGGGCAGGCAGGAGGGCTCCTGGGCTCACCAGGTGCTGCGGTCCCACAGCGCAGGGAGCCCTAGACCCTTCCTGTTCCACAAGAAGGTCAGTGTGTCTTGGGAGCAGCCGTGTCCCCTTGGCCTGGGCACTCTGGTGGGCAGCAAGGTCCTGCAGCCCTTCCCTGCCCAAAGCCACAACAGGTCCCCTCTGTTCACAGCCCCTGGTGCACCCCAGTTTCCTCTCCTGTGGAGCCATGCTGAGCAGGGAAGGGGTCAGGAGGATCCTTCTCCTGTGGACCCTTGGGAAGGGGCTGAGGAGCTTCCCCAGCTCCTGCTCTCGTGGGATTTACAACCTGAGGTGGCTCCCTCCTGATGGAGCAGAGCTCCCTGCCAGCAGAGGCCAATGGTACGAGCTGTAATTACTGCAGTGCTTTTCAGCTGGCTCGCTAATGAAGCTACAGCTTCACCAGTGCCTGCCCCCCTGGCTGTGCAGCTCCACAGCCCAGACTGTCTCTGCTGGTTCCACCTGGGAGGGTTTGATTAAGATGCAAATTCTCAGGCCCATGGAGACCAGCCCATTTACGGTGGTGTGAAGTTACAGCCAATAATGATGTCCCTCCTTGGGTCTCTCTTCTACAAATGCTGTTCCCAGCAGATCCCACTCTTGGATCCAAAGGATGAGTGAGTTGGGCCTTTGGCCTCCTGTCCCCCAGCACTGCTTCTCACAGGGAAGAGGCCAGAGAAGCTTCCTGCTACATTTCCAAACCAGTTTTCCTCAGGTGGAGCCAGATTCTCATTTGTTGCTGACTTGTTGCTCAAAGTTCACAGCATAAAAAAAAAACAACCCAACCATTTATTTAAAATTAAAATACATTCCAACTTGCCTGTACAGCTTCATAGATATTTTTTTGAAAGCTCATTAATAAAGTATATTTTAAGGACAGTGAGGTAAGTATTTTGTAGCTTGCCAGGGAATATCCCAGGGAAGGTAAGATGGTAGGATAAGAGGATTTAAGATAATATTAATACCAGAAGAGATAAGTGTTGTATTGTGTAAAAGCAGTTAATGTGCATCATGTGTTACACAGATGTAGAGGTAATGGAAGTGTAGATAACAGAGCCCTCCCTCCCATCTTCCCTCTCTCCTTCTTTCTGTCTTCTCATTCTTTCTGTGTGTCCATCTGTCTGTCTATCTGTCCATCTTTCTTGTCCATTTGTCCGTCTGTCTTTCGGTCCATCCATCTGTCTGTCTTCCGGTCTGTCCATCTTTCTGGCCCTCTGTCTTTCTGTCCGTCCATCCATCTGTCTGTCCTGTCTCTTTTTCTGTCTGTCAGTCTTTCTGTCCATTTGTTCATCTTTCTGTCCATCTGTCTGTTTGTCTCTCTTTCTGTCCATCCGTCTTTGTAGCGATCTGTCTGTCCATTTTTCTGTCTGTCTCCCTCTGTCTGTCCATCTGTCTTTCTATCCCTCTGTCTTTCTGTCCATTTGTTTATCTTTCTGTCTCTGTCACTCTATCAGTCTGTCTTTCTGTCTTTCCATCCGTCTGTCCGTGTTTCTTTCTGTCTTCCTGTCTGTCCATCTGTTTTTCTGTCCATCCATCTGTCCCTCTGTCTCTGTCTTTCCATCATTCCGTCTGTCCATCTCTTTCTATCCCTCTGTCTTTGCAGCTGTCTTTCTGTCCATTTGTCTTTGTGTCCATCTGTCTTTCTGTCCGTCCTTCTGTCCATCTATCAGTCCATCTGTCTGTCCCTCTTGTCTGTCCATCTGTAGGTCTTTCTGTCCATCTGCCTGTCTTTCTGTCCCTCTGTCTGTCCATTTGTTCATCTTTCTATCTCTCTCTGTCTGTCCATCTTTGCAGCTGTCTGTCCATTTGTCTGTCTCTATCACTGTCTTTCTGTCCATTTGTTCATCTTTCTGTCCATCTGTCTGCCTTTGTCTGTCTTTCTGTCCATTTGTTCATCTTTCTGTCCATCTGTCTGCCTTTGTCTGTCTTTCTGTCCATTTGTTCATCTTTCTGTCCATCTGTCTGCCTTTGTCTGTCTTTCTGTCCATTTGTTCATCTTTCTGTCCATCTGTCTGTTTGTCTCTCTTTCTGTCCATCCGTCTTTGTAGCGATCTGTCTGTCCATTTTTCTGTCTGTCTCCCTCTGTCTGTCCATCTGTCTTTCTATCCCTCTGTCTTTCTGTCCATTTGTTTATCTTTCTGTCTCTGTCACTCTATCAGTCTGTCTTTCTGTCTTTCCGTCTTTCCATCCGTCTGTCCGTGTTTCTTTCTGTCTTCCTGTCTGTCCATCTGTTTTTCTGTCCATCCATCTGTCCCTCTGTCTCTGTCTTTCCATCATTCCGTCTGTCCATCTCTTTCTATCCCTCTGTCTTTGCAGCTGTCTTTCTGTCCATTTGTCTTTGTGTCCATCTGTCTTTCTGTCCGTCCTTCTGTCCATCTATCAGTCCATCTGTCTGTCCCTCTTGTCTGTCCATCTGTAGGTCTTTCTGTCCATCTGCCTGTCTTTCTGTCCCTCTGTCTGTCCATTTGTTCATCTTTCTATCTCTCTCTGTCTGTCCATCTTTGCAGCTGTCTGTCCATTTGTCTGTCTCTATCACTGTCTTTCTGTCCATTTGTTCATCTTTCTGTCCATCTGTCTGCCTTTGTCTGTCTTTCTGTCCATTTGTTCATCTTTCTGTCCATCTGTCTGCCTTTGTCTGTCTTTCTGTCCATTTGTTCATCTTTCTGTCCATCTGTCTGCCTTTGTCTGTCTTTCTGTCCATTTGTTCATCTTTCTGTCCATCTGTCTGTTTGTCTCTCTTTCTGTCCATCCGTCTTTGTAGCGATCTGTCTGTCCATTTTTCTGTCTGTCTCCCTCTGTCTGTCCATCTGTCTTTCTATCCCTCTGTCTTTCTGTCCATTTGTTTATCTTTCTGTCTCTGTCACTCTATCAGTCTGTCTTTCTGTCTTTCCGTCTTTCCATCCGTCTGTCCGTGTTTCTTTCTGTCTTCCTTTTCCGGACATATGTCTTTCTGTCCATATGTCCTTCTGTCTGTCTCTCTGTCATTCCGTCTGTCCATCTTTTTATCCCTCTGTCTTTGCAGCCATCTGTCTTTCTGTCCATTTGTCTTTCTGTCCGTCCTTTTATCTGTCTTTCTATCTGTCTGTCTGTCAGTCCATCGGTCTGTCCACCTGTCTGTCTTTCCGACCATCTGTCTTTCTGTCTGTCCATCTGTAGGTCTTTCTGTCCATCTGTCTTTCTGTCCGTCTGTCCATTTGTCTGTGCCTACCTGTCTGTCCATCTGTCCCGCTGTCTGTCCTTTTGTTCATCTTTGTATGTCCCTCTGTCTTTCTGTCCATCTTTGCAGACATCTTTCTGTCCATTTGTCTGTCTTTGTCTTTCTGTCTGTCCGTCTTTGCAGCCATCTTTCTGTCCATTTGTCTTTGTCTTTCTATCTGTCCGTCTTTGCAGCCATCTGTCCATTTCTTTGTTACTGTCTGTCCATCTGTCTATCTGTCCCTCTTTCTGTCCATCAGTCTTTCTGTCCATCTGTCTTCCTGTGTGTCCATCTGTCTTTCTCTCCATTTGTCCATCTGTCTGTCCATCTATTCAGACATCTGTCTTTCTGTCCATCCATCTGTCGTTCTGTCTCTCTCTTTCCATCATTCCGTCTGTTCGTCTTTCTACCCCTCTGTCTTTGCAACTGTCTTTCTGTCCATTTGTCTTTGTGTCCATCTGTCTCTCTGTCCATCTTTCTGTCCGTTCTTCTGTCCACCTGTCTTTCTATCTGTCCATCAGTCTGTCCGCCTGTCTTTCTGACCGTCTTTCTGTCCATTTTGCCATCTTTCTATTCATCTGTCTGTCCATCCATGTCTGTCTGTCTTTCTGTCCATCTTTCCATCCATCAGTCCATCTGTCTGCCTGTCTCTCTGACCATCTGTCTTTCTGTCCATTTATCTTTCTGTCCATCTGTCAGTCCATCTGTCTTTCTGTCCCTTTCTATCCATCTTTCTGTCTTTCTATCTGTCCATTTGTCTGTCTGTCCGTCTTTCTGCCCATCTGTCAGTCTCTCTTTCTGTGTCTCTGTGTCTTTCCCTCCCTCCATGATCCCTGGGAGGGCAGAGGAAGGAGCCCCAGGACCCTTTTTTTGTGTTCCAGGCAAACGAGACCCAGGAAATTACTCAGCTGCTCATTACATGTCATCAAGAGCCTGAACTGCCTGGAAACACCATCAATTTGGCAAAAAAAATCCCAAGAACAATCACCTGAATTCTGATCAGTGCTTTGGTACCAGGGTGCAAGACCCTCGATACAGGAAATTATTGAGCCGATCACAACAAAGCACGTAGAACGTGACCCTGCCAGGGCACAGCAGGTTCAGCCTCGACATGCAGCTCAGGCTGCTCCCCGGGGATTTGCAGCCCCTTACCTGGCCTGATTGGGAGGTGTGAACCACCCTGACATTCCTAACAGTTAAGTAAGACAGCGAAATTATACCTTGTAGCCGCAGTCATCGCAAATAATGCGGAGTTGGAATTGCAGCCTGAGCCAACACGAGTGGCTGGAGCCTCCAGAAGCCCGAGGTGGCTGCAGAGCAATTATGAGCAGTGAGTACAAAGCTCCATTTGCATCTGAATAGCGGGAGGGGGAGCAGGGCCGGGCACCACCAGCCGCTGCCATTCACAGCACCACAAGCCACCGGTTGGTAAAAGCAACTTTTATTAGTGTCCTGCAGCAAAATACATTAGTAATTGGTAACCAGGTAATTCCAATTCCCACATTAGTAGTTGGTAACCAGGCATTCCCTTCCCGGGTCACACACCTCAGCAACCAGCTTGGACCTTTCGCGCTCTGGGCTCTGCCCCAGTAGGGACGGGTGTGAAACCCCCTCTGAAGTGGCCTGTGGTGAAGAAGCCCATGGGTGTCCTATCCACTGGGTGGCCTGTCCCCCTGGGAATGCGTGGAAAACCATCCCCATGAAAAACACCACCAAAAAACCCTGCACCCCCAGCATGTCTCCAAACACGTCCCCCAACCCACTGCCACCCCCCAGCAGGGGTATATGGCTTTTCCAGATGTTTCCCAGCTGTGGTCGCTAGCCCCTGCTGGATTTTCATTCTCCTTTGAGAGTACAGAGCGTGTTCCCTCTCCAGCCCAACAGCAG
>NW_009953648.1:527831-562418 GCF_000747805.2 Chaetura pelagica
CAGGAATACACTTAATTCATACAAGACCGTAATTCATTATTTTTTGAGTGAAAAGACCTTCTTTTTCCTCTCTCGAGCACAGTCTCAGAGCAGCACGATTCAACTGCCAGTGTGAACTGTTGGTGTTACTGTCATATCCTCTTTGTTTATAGAATATTTTATTTAAAGCAAGATTATACAAAATGATTCTCTGCTAGAAGTTACACCTCTGGAATCTAAAAGCAATCTAAGTTGGCACACGTCCACAGGCTGAGGCTACACTGGTAGGACTTAGACATTTGAGTATCATCTCCCCACGTAATCTAAACCAAGTTATCAAAATTATATTAAGTAAATACATTTTGAGGAATAGTAAACTTTTGAAAAAATCCTTAGAATATTCAAAGTAGAGTTCTGGAAGTAGCAGTAGTGGGCTAGAGAAAAAAAAAACATAACCACCAAGACACACACCTCTCTTTAAATACTCTCCATGGCCTTGAACTCGCTGAGGGCCTGCACTGGGCTCACGTGTTTCTTCTGGGATGCTCTCTTGATTTTCGTTTGGGTTTCGTCTTGTTTCTCCCTCTTGACCAGAGGTTTCTTCTCTGGAGCCTTCATCTTCCAGGAGACGGCGGGCAGGTTGAGGGAGGCCATGCCCTGGGACTTCTGGTACTTGGTGGATGCCACGTAGGAAGCCTTCACGGTTTGCACCACCGCATTCATCAGGTTCTTGGCTGCTTGGATGAGGGACATGGCACTATCCACCTGCCAAACCAGGACACATGTTATAGGCTGGAAAACCCACACCGTATTCCAGAAGACATGAAATCCCTGGGGTGTAAAAACACTCAAAACCTGATTTTTCTGGGTTTTATGGGATCTGAGGTTCCAAATCCAAGGCAATATTTCTCCTTGGACACGAAAAACCTGACTTGTGCCACCAAAAAAAACCCCAACAAACCATTGTTTGCCCATGATCTGTGCCTGTTCCATATTAATGACAATTTGAAGTATTTGTATGCTGCTGTTTGCTTTTGTGACTAAGCTTTAACAGTAGCTTATCCTCTAATGAAATATCCTAAAGCTGTAATAATATCTTAATCACTGATAATAAATATTTAAACCAGTTTAGAATATTAAGTTGCATTGGAAAGGAAGGAGCACAACTGCATCTGCAGCCAGGCCTGAGCCCTTCCCCAGGTGGTTCCTGATTTACAAGAGCATTATAATGAGAAAAAGAAATGCATTTAGCACATGGCAGAGGTGAAGAGGCACAGATGGGGCAGGGTGGAAGAAAAGGCAGGGGGCCCCTAAGGTGGCCTCAGCTGGGACCCCAGTTCTCTGGGTTCCAGTGCCCTGCTCCAGGTGGGACCCTGGCTTGTGGATCTGGTCAGGATTTCTGCATCTCTGCTAAGATCAGCTGCCTCCTCACACTTAAATCCCAGAGTTGTGGACATCTAAGGAAGGTTTTGGGAAAAACCTTGAAGCCACTGTTTCTCTAGCAGCACAAGAAGAGGAGCAGGAGGCTGGTTGCTCTCATGGTGCTGGTGGCTTCCTCTCCATCACACTGGGCTTTCAGTACCACACAGCAGGTTGGATCTGCCCCCACAGCAAACCAGTGTCATCTGCTTTCCCCACCCTAGTCATCACGCTGGAAAACACCTTCTTTGCATTTCACTGTTTCCATGAATCTTCACAGCAGGAAGAACCATGTGAAATGCAATGAAAGCAAGGAAGCACTTTCCCAAATGAGCTGCCAGATTGCTTAGGGTGCAAGCTCTTACTGCCTCCCTGCCTGCTCTGCTGTCACAAAACTCCTGCACCACATGGCTGGGCACATGTTAAAGGCAGTTTTACTTTTAGGTGAAGTCCCTCGACTGGCAGAGGTCTTCATCTGATAATCTGGTAGCAGCTGAACAGCAGTACTGGCAGCATTCAGCCCCAGTGGACAGACCCATGGAGAACAGCTAAAAGCACGAGATGAGGACCACAGATGCCAGCCTGTTCATATAACTGATTTCTGGCAGTAGGGTGTGTAAATTCTGAAGACACAATAACTGCGGTAAAACTCCGGAGTACATATCATTGCAGACTGACACCTCTACTCCTCTGACACCATGATGCCTCTAGCCTGCCAGCTACCAGGACATCAGGGACACAGCAACATGTTTCAGTCCATCTCATCCCTGGGCTCTGCTGGGCTGGACACAGGAGCCCGTGGAGCTGGGAGCAGCAGGAGGGGCAGCAGAGGAGCCTATCTCCCTGCCGAGGGGCTGAGCAAGTGTGGGCCGTCACCACCACCACTGCAGACCTTCCTGTGCTGGTGCTGGCCCAAAGCACCCCCTCTACAATCCTAGCTTGTCTTGGGATGGGGGAAGATGTGCTGATACATCTAAGCATTTGAAAGATCTAAATGGAAGAAGGTGGTAAGGTTTTTTGCCATTCGCTTTTAAGGATTCAGATGGCCATGCTGGACTACCAGCCATTTCTGTCCCTTCAAACCTCCTGCCTCACTCATGACTTGGATGGGTAAAAGCACCAGTGATCAAACGTACCTGGCAAGGAAGAGGCCAGAAGGAACTAAGAATTTAGCTTTACTTCCCTACCCCCAAATACAGTGTCACATGGATTCCTCCTAGGAGGAAGCATTTCATGAGCCACAGAGAAAAAATTATTTGCTAAGTAACGTCTGCCTTAGGGGAGCAGGCTGGCCTGGGGCAGCTTTCAGCTGTCATAAACGAGAGCAGCCAGTAAAAGTCCCTGAAATCTTCAGGGCACAGCTATTCTGAAAACACTAACAGCTCTGGAGGCACTGCAAGAACCCCACATGTTCCAAGGCTGTGTCGAGACATGGGGTAGGTTTAGCTGTGCTGTTTCAAGTGATTTCACCTCACTAAGAGGGAAAAGCAGCCTGGCAAAACAGTAGGTTACACAGAGGTGAAGTAAGTCCATCTACAAACATGGCTGAGTAAGGCAAAGTGACATCTCTCTTTTGCTTCCTTTCAAACAACAGACATTTCCTCCAAGAACACCAAGGCTGCAAGGCAGTGTTACAACCTTTACATGCATTAAAACTTGGACTGGATGCTCCAAAACCTCCTGTTCTGCAATGTTCAGCATCAAAGCTTACCTTGGAATAATTGTTACCTCTGAAGAGAAAACCAGCCCGGACCGGACGTACGTACCCCAGACACAACCAGCTCTCCGCCGAGGTTCTGCACTTCAGCCTTCACTTTGCTGCAGATGTTCAGCTGGTGGCAGTAGAGGGCGATGCGCTGCAGGTAGGCCAGGAGGTCCTGTTTGCACGCGGAGTCCGGGCACTGGGGAAAACAAAGGAGAAATTTGACTTGGCAGTCACCAGAACTGGAACGGAAACGGTTTAGGGGAAAAAGCAGGTGACTCGGCTCTATAACAGCGAGTGTGTTCCAGGGATCAACCTCTTCCTCGGGAGCTTTGGTTTCCCAAAGACAACTGGGCAGTACATGAGCATCACTGAAGACATATAAAAAGCCAGAAGCAATAGACATGGGCTATCAAAACATGGGGGAAAAATGGCTGGGATCCTTCCAGCTGCACAGCTGCCCGTGAGCTCCTGGCCAGGAGGAGGAGAAGGGGAAGAAGAAGGCTACCCAACCTTTCCAGAGCAGGCTTGTTGCCTACCCAAGGTCCTTCCTGCATGCTGTACAGGACAAAGCAGCAAGGATTTGCCATCCAAACTCTCAAGTTGCAACTAGCTGATGTTACAAAATCCAGCCTCAGTTCCCCATTTAAGCATTCCTAGCATTTTAAGCTAGGAAATTATAAACCCAACAACTACTCAATTATACCCAGCAAAACAGATATTTTCCTGACTTCTGCTCCCATTCCTTAGCAGCGCAAAAACGAGATTCCTCACCAGGCAGGAAAGAAACTGTTTAAAGTGCCTGCTGGAGCACTCATCTGGAAGATAAAAGTAACTTTTTCAGCTTTGCAACTGAAAGAACAGGCAGGTTCGCAAGCCCGGGGTGCTGCTTCCTCGGGCTTTCCCATGCCTGGCAGAGCTGAGTGAGGAGATTATTAATGAACCAGCCCCATGCTGGATTTCAGAACAGGAGGAGTCTGCTGAGGGGCAGTCACAGTCCAGAATGGGAGCTACAGTGTAAGACAAAAGGCTATGGGAAGCCTTTTACCACTGATGCCAGTCCTGCAGTGTCTTCAGAAGGGCAGTGAGCACGGCGGCCAGCGCGGCCTCCCCGGAGAACCACGGCCTGGTTCACATCTCCTGGCCAGCTCTGGCTGCACGGGCCAGCGAATGCAGCAGCTGGCACACACTGAGCTCCACAAACCCTCTTCCACCAGCATCTCTTAAGGAAGACAGCCAGGGGCATGTGTGCCACACAGAGGCAGGGCACTGAGGGCCCCACAAAACATAACATCATAGAATGTCTTGGGTTGGAAGGGACCTCTAAAGATCACCCAGTCCAAACCCTCTACAGTAAGCATGGACATCTCACACTAGAACAGATTGCTCAGAGCCCCATAAGCCTGACCTGGAACATCTCCAGGGATAGGGCCTCCACCACCTCTCTAGGTAACCTGTTCCATCTACCACTCTCAGATTAAAGAACTTTTTTCCTAATGTCCAACCTAAATCCACCCTTTCTAGCTTAAAACTATCACCCCTTGTCCTACCATTACATGCCCTTGTGAACAGCTCTTCCCCACCCTTCTTATGGGACCCATGCAGGCAGTAGAAGGTCACTAGAAGGTCTCCTTGGACTCCTCTTCAGGCTGAACAACCCCAGCTCTCCCAGCCTGTCTTCATAAGACATCTCATGACTGGGTCACTACTGGGGCCACCAAGCAGCTCTGGCCTCCAATTGTCACTGGTCATGCTGCAAGCAGTGCCCAGGATGTGACCTTTCTAAACCAGGCTGGATGTAGTCATGACAGTAGAAGCTATAGGGACGATGCTGGGGATATTAAAGTGCAACAGGTCATGCTCTGGTAGACCAAAGACAGATGGAAGGCAGAGCCTACATTGATCTTCATCCTCCCCAGATGGCTGCAGCCCACCCAGAAACTCCTTACAGCCCCAGGGCCCTGGCACACACACAGTCCCCATCACAAAACTCAGGCTTTCCAGCACCACTACCTCCTCTCCCCCTGCAAAATCTAAACCCTCTCCATGGTCCCTCAGCTTAGCTGACCCTGTGGTCACCCCACAGGCAGTGTGTCACCTGCAGGTCTGCCTGACCAGCCAGGCACTGGCTGCCTCCAGACAAGCCCCCAACACTCCCCAGAAAACACAAGGAAGGGACCTCTAAAGATCACCCAGTCCAAACCCTCTACAGTAAGCATGGACATCTCACACTAGAACAGATTGCTCAGAGCCCCATAAGCCTGACCTGGAACATCTCCAGGGATAGGGCCTCCACCACCTCTCTAGGTAACCTGTTCCATCTACCACTCTCAGATTAAAGAACTTTTTTCCTAATGTCCAACCTAAATCCACCCTTTCTAGCTTAAAACTATCACCCCTTGTCCTACCATTACATGCCCTTGTGAACAGCTCTTCCCCACCCTTCTTATGGGACCCATGCAGGCAGTAGAAGGTCACTAGAAGGTCTCCTTGGACTCCTCTTCAGGCTGAACAACCCCAGCTCTCCCAGCCTGTCTTCATAAGACATCTCATGACTGGGTCACTACTGGGGCCACCAAGCAGCTCTGGCCTCCAATTGTCACTGGTCATGCTGCAAGCAGTGCCCAGGATGTGACCTTTCTAAACCAGGCTGGATGTAGTCATGACAGTAGAAGCTATAGGGACGATGCTGGGGATATTAAAGTGCAACAGGTCATGCTCTGGTAGACCAAAGACAGATGGAAGGCAGAGCCTACATTGATCTTCATCCTCCCCAGATGGCTGCAGCCCACCCAGAAACTCCTTACAGCCCCAGGGCCCTGGCACACACACAGTCCCCATCACAAAACTCAGGCTTTCCAGCACCACTACCTCCTCTCCCCCTGCAAAATCTAAACCCTCTCCATGGTCCCTCAGCTTAGCTGACCCTGTGGTCACCCCACAGGCAGTGTGTCACCTGCCGGTCTGCCTGACCAGCCAGGCACTGGCTGCCTCCAGACAAGCCCCCAACACTCCCCAGAAACCACAAGCAGCCACTGTGATTTACCCATGTTAAATGTGACAACGAGATAAGAGTCTCACTCTCAGCAGCATTTGCTCCTCATCCACACCTGCTCACTTTTCCCACCAACCAGACCCTGCTGGGATTCAGGGAGCTGCACAATCTATGAGAGCTCTTGTCCACACACCTGTTAGCAGCAAAATCCCACCTCATCTTCTGCCCTTATCCTGGACGACAGGCCATCAAATGAAGATTCATAATGGACACAGTATGCTTGGAAGAACAACCTTTCAAATGTGGCACCAATTTACTACCTAAAGCTGCACTGAAGCTCAGGTTGATTGCTCACAGTCACACTGCCTCTCCTCTCCTTTCAGAGCAATGCAAAAATCCCCTCGTGGGTGTCAGCACTGGGGGCTGAGCCCTAATTCCCATTGCAGACCTTCTCTCCTTAGCTGCAAGACAGAAGCTGGAACCAAAGCTTTCCTGTACATAAAAGGCACAAAAGGAGACCGCATCAGAAGAGATCATGGTGTTGCACAAGCAGGGGTGTGCAAACGGGGTCACATCCACATGGAGCATTTGCTCCCCACAGCAGGCACTGATCTGCCAGAACAGAGGTGTAACTCTGAAGGGAAGGTGAGTGGAGCTAATAAATACACTTGTTTTTTCTGCTGTGGGCTGAGGCAACACACAGACACACACTGTGTGCCACAAGGGGATTTTTGGCACATGGGGCTGTGGAACCCAGGCTGTGGAGATCTGGATGGCTTTATAGTCATCTGATCTTGTGTGTCTGTAACCCAACAGAAATTATCTTCTCAGTCCTGAGGAAGGCAATGGAACACCCGAAGTACCTGCACGTTGGTTCCATCAGTGAAGTGGAAACCATGAATACCAAAGCAGCAAAGCTTGCACGTTAATTTTTTAAGCTAGTCAATATTAGTCACCAGTACAAGATGTTTTAAAGAAAGTCCACAAATAGCATCGGCCAAAGAGCTAATGACAAGCTGAAATTACCATTTTGGAAAACACTCTCCATCTCCCAGACAGCTCACCTGAGAAAGCAACGAGCAGCAGATTGAATTGAAGGTTGACAAATGCAGAACACAGCCCATCAGAAGGTCTGCTGAACAGCCCAGGTGCTTTACAGGGTCTGAGTTCATGGAGAACATTTCAGGAAAGACACTCTCAAGGAAAGAGGCTGCTGGATGTTTAGCAATGGGTGAAGGAGGCAGAAAAACATCAGTGGGGGAAGCAGTGGAACGGGAAATATTTGGTTGTATACAGCAGTATGACCGGAGTTGGAAAACCACATCCCATAGTGTGAACCCTATTTCTACAAGCAGATCAGAGAATTCAGTTCAAAGACAGATGATGGTAGAAAAGACGTAACACAAGAGATAAAAGAACATTGACAAAAGGCACTGCAGATGCCTGGATAAGCCATGTCTTCTCCTATGCAGGAACGCACAGATAAAAACAAAGAAACCCAAAAGGCAACAATTCCAACACTGATTAAGAGAGATTACATCATTGTATCAACCTGCAGCAGCCATAGACACCAACCATAGAACCAACCCATCTGCAGAGCTAGCTTGGGAGGATTCCCACAACAGGGTCACAGCAGATAGCTGCACTGTAGATAGAAACAGATGTGTATTGGGGGACATCCCCACCTTCCCAACCCCCCAGATGAGATACTCAGTGGTGCTTGTAGGCAAAAGCTAAGCTGGCTGCTCTACATCAAGCCCAGGATCCATCCCAGACAGAGCAACCCCACATGCACATTCACTTTCTCAGCCCCAGCTGAGCCTGCAGAGGAACAATCACCTTTTACTCCCTTTTTGCAAAGAAAAGGGGCAGGGAAAGACAGAAGAGCCCTCCCGCAGTATGTGCTGATTAAGACAAGCACACAACCCCCATCCCGACATGCCTGGTAGGTGTAAGCAAGCAACGAGAGAGACACTTCTTCCTCCCACTCCATCTCCAGTGTCAGGGGTGAGTGCTGCTCTAAGTCATTCACCTCAGCCCCATGGAACAGCTGGGCTCAGCACTGCTTGGCTACAGAAGCTGAAAGCTGACATTTAGGGGAAGCAGCTACTGTGGCAGGACAGGTACGTGGCATTGTGTGCCAGCAGCCACCACCCAGGACAGCTGTCACCCAGGACAGCTGCCATCCAGGACAGCCATCAGCCTCTGCACATCCCTGGACCAACCTCTACAGCACACCAAAAGCAGGAGCCTGCTGGAGCATTTTCCTAGGAAGCAGGGTAATCCCAACTCTTCCCTCCAGCTCCTTTCCATTTAATGATCAGATACTGATACAACCTCCCACCACTATCAAAGAGAAAAAAACAAACAAATTTTTCTTTTGCTCTGTAAGTATCTCAACATTGAAAAAAACAGTAATACTGTCTTGCTGCAAATAATTTCCATTTGTGTTCTACTCGTAACTTCTTCACATCCCCACTCTCAAGCAGGCTGCTGTTCTAAGTGAAAGATGGAACACCTCTGGGAAAGTTCACTGGCTGATGGCTAGACACTTTCCAACAGAGGTGAAATACCTTGGATTATTGCTTTTATGGTTTCAAAGGAAATGTGCTGTAAAACTGCCTGACAGCAGAAGTTAGGAGTTCCTGACACACTAACACAAGAGGTCATGATTCACCTGGCATCACATGGTGAAGAGGACATAAAACCCCATCCATTTGTTAGGCACAGGAAGTCATTAGTGCTCTGCCAAAATGGTTGTGTTGCACATCCTCTGTAAGTGTCAGATAGTTCCATATTGACAGATCACTACAAGTTGCTAAAGAGTATGTAAGCACATCTAATGAAATATGCAAGCTGAAAGTATTAGCAGAGTACAGCGCTGGGGAAAAAAAAAGCTATATTCTTGTCAAAATGACTAACTGTACAGTCGTGGTCTTATTTATCTTCAAACATGTACTTCATCTTTTACATTTTCAAGGACCTTACTTCTACTAAAAGGAGCTATTTAGTTTTCTTCTGTATTTTGAAATAACTCAAGAGCAGAAAACCATACACCAAGTTCGCATAAAACATATGAATTAAAAACCAAAAAAGATTGTAAACCTTCAGGCCAAGATCCCCCTGAGATCCAGAACACAAATTGCTCCTTGCTTCATCTACCTAAGGCAGCAGTGCACCTGATTCTTCCAGCAAAATGGTTGTCAAAACACCACAGCAAGGAGACCCATTTCAAAAAACACTTTTCAACTTTCTCTCCCCCTTGAACGTTTCTTGCTGCATCATTAATGAAACAGGGTGGAGACAACACCCTCTGTATGCATCATTTACAGAGAAATCTACACTACAAAGATGTACTTTCAAAAGTGACAGGGTTTTGTTTAAACCCTTGTGTTGTGAATTTACAATCAGAGAAGGACTGAAAAGAATGCAACAGCTGTACAAAATGAAGTTTCATCCATGAGCTCAGGCCTAACCTACCTGCATTTCAGGGTCTTTCTTGACAGCAGCACATTATTACTAATGCTGAGGTTTCTCTGCTGTGTGGGTGTGGACCAAGGCTGAAGGAGTTTTGGCCCAACCCAGTTTCTGGAGTGGCTGAGGACAGGCAGATGCATTGCATAAACCCCCAAGGTGGCCCATACTCCTTCAGTCCTATAGAAATCTATTAAACTACCTGTGTACATGGAGCACAACACCACCCACCTCAGCCTGGTACAGCACAGAAAATGCTTGGATCACTAAGTGTCTTGCTCCATCAACTCTGACTAGACCACACAAAAAAAATACTGGAGAGTTCTGACAATGTCACCCTTCAGTCTATGGGGCTTCTGAAAATTGTTAACATTAAAAAGCTGTCTCAAAAATAATAAGAAAGGTTGTGCAAGAGGCCACATGAAGTAATCGGTGTTGCCTATGCAGGCTCCTCATTGCTTTGGCAAGTACTGGGCACATTCTGAGGATGACAGAAGTGACACAAATCCAGTTTCAGTCCCGCTCAGTTAGAGAAACTGGTCTAGATCCTAGGTGACAGGGAGCAGTGCTGGCATACTGCTGCCTTCACATGGGAGGTGCTTGATTTAAGCCAAGAAGCAGCTGGTGTTACTGCTGGGCATGTTTAGCTGCTTAAGCTTCTTAGGGTGGCAGGAGAATAGCTAGAAAGAAAAGGCTAGAATTTTCCAGCAGTAAATCTGGCAAATCAGTTTAATAAAAGCCCCGAAACACGAGTGCTGGAAGCTTATGAAGATGAATTGTGACTTACGTGGTCAGCAATAGTCCGTCCCAGCTTGTCCATCCTTGACCCAGCCTCTGCAATCTTCTTGGCTGCACTAATCACATCTGATGTATTTTTCAGTGGACCTTTACCTCTGCCAAACAGAACAGAGTCTACCTTTTACACCAGAAAACCAGCAGAGTGAACTATATATTGCTTCACTGATCCTGGTCTGTATAGTACTGGAAGAGATTCCTCATCCAACCTCCTTGGATAAGGTTGCACAGAAATAGGCAGGTGTACCCATTACAGTACCTTCAGTTCCAAGGCAGTCTCCCCCTTCCAGCCCCTCCCCATATTTAAGTTAAATCTAGGAATAAAAACATCTTAAATTTTACAACAACCTCATGATGATAAGAGGAACATTTGAGAGGACAGATTTGCAATTTCCATGGAATGTAACGTCAAGTTTAAAAAAACTGTGTTGCATAAAATCTGGTAAATGAATTTCAAAAGGCATCAAAACCTCTTTCTTTCTTTTGCAAATAACTGTACTAGGAACTATTTCTGCAGCACAGCAATATCAAGAAGCCCATAGAATTTAATGTTGAAAGGAACCAAGCAAATTTTTTACACACACACACATATATTATTTTTTTTTATTATTTTTTTCCTTGGGACAAAAATCACCCTTAAGAAAGACAGGCAATAACTGCTGTGTATCTATAGATCAATTTAAACAGTTATTACCACCCAGTCACTGCATAGTAATGCGTCTCCCAAGCTAATATGCAGGCTTTAATAGGGTAACATTTAAAGGGAATTAAAGGTAGTAAGACTCTTAAGAGTACTTGCAAAATATTTCATTGAAAGATCAGCATCCCAGCCACTTCTGAAAGAAGGTTTTGTGTGCACAAATTACAAAGACTCACCTGGTGAAGTCTGTCATTTCCATCATAATCATACACATTTGTTTTGCCAGAACAATGATATCATTACCACTGTCATCCCATTTTGATACTTCAGCATCCAATTTACTCTTTTCTTCCTGGAAGCTTGCAACTTGCTCAGCAATCTTAGCTTTCTGCTCTTGAGGGAGCTGAGCCATGATAGCCTGAAAGAGAGAGTTTTCTCACATAGCTTTATGCCACCACTTGTAGGCTTTTTGGAATATTCCATTAATATCTAATTTAAGAAATGTAGATGGGGGGATAAAACAGAAATCCTCTACCTAGAGTTTTTACAGAACCATCTCCTTCCATTTTGAACCACATTCTATGCCCTGCCTTAAAAAAGTGCCCAGAAAGACAAGCTGGTGTCTGAAATATGGGCAGATGCGTGATAAATAATAGAATTAAAGACTGGTTTGGGTTGGAAGGTACATTAAAGATCACCCGGTTCCAACCCCATGCCATGGGCAGGGACACCTCCCACCAACCCAGGTTGCTCCAAGCCCCATCCAACCTGCCCTTCAACACTGCCAGGGATGGGGCAGCCACAGCTTCCCTGAGCAACCTGGCACAGTGTCTTTAAAATTTAAAGTTGTTAAAATTTTAAATTGTTTGACACTGAACAAATTTTCCAGATATCAACAACCATCAAAGTAAAAAAAACTGCACAGAGAGAAGGGCTTTGCCTTTTGTACAGAATTTAAGAGTTTTAAAAGGATGTTCCACTTTGGTACCTTTGAGTGTTGCAACGCACAGAAGAAATACTACAAGTCTGTTTCCTGCAAAAAGCTAGATGTACAGTGGACAATAAAGAGTGTGTGCTTACTCCTGAATAAAATCTACTAGCCTGGGTTTACAGCCTGTATGAGACTCAATGCCCTTGCCTTCATAAATACTAGGAGCATTCATGCCTCCAGGAGCTGGAGAAAAGTAGTCTACAGTTAAAAAAAAGCCTCCTAAAAGGTAAATTAGAAATGTCTCAATTTAAATAAAAGGGGAGAGAAGGATACAGGAATAGAAAGTGCCTGTAGAAGGAAGGAGGATATAAAAAATACTCTCAGTATAATTCCAAAGCCAACATGGCAGAAGTTTGATAAATAAGGCCCAGCTACTTCTTGCCTAGTTTCAAGCTAGATGAGCCTCTTACAAAAAATCTTTCATGGCACTTGCCCAAGAGTGTAAATTGTTATTGATCCAGAAGGGGACATGTGAAATAAAAACAATAGGTAAGGCCTATTTTCCTTCAGTGTACCAGTTTTCAGTTTTCACCTATTAATGATTATATATTGTCTATCAATGCTTTCATTTTTAACAGTCATGGGAAATGCAATTGGTTTAAATTATTTTATTTTTGAGCTCAATATTGCCTTGATTAAATGCTCAGAAGCCAAACACACACCAACAGGTACATAAGGAGACATTTTGTACTAAATGCCTGAGCTGCAGGATGATTTAATCCTTGCCCACAAACTTAGTCTTTGCATGTTGAAAATAACATTAGTACAAGGTAATTATTTGCCCTTTATCTCCCTGCTCACCTGCCTAACTAAATGTCTGTGTCTACAATGTCTGGAATGTCAAAGTATGAAGGAGTTCATTAGTATTGAAAGGGCTTTGATCTTTCAGAGCATTGAAAATAAACCACAGAGGTTTCTATCATCCGTCAGACCAACCCAGGCTACATTTCACTCAACCTCCTTTTCAGAAGAAAACTGGAAACCAAGAACACCACTTTTCTGATCCTGCTGCCACCCCCAAAAATGCAACCTGAATTTTCAAAGCAAGTTGAACAGTTCCCTGAAGGTTCCATAATTCTGTAATACTCAGATTCCCTCCTTACCCTTGCACTTTGTCCAGCAATGAGCTGATCATCTTCAGTCTGAATACTTGTCCTGCTTCGGACATCAAAGTCCTCAGTCTCAAAGTCAGAATCATCCAGCTCCTCAGGAGTCTGAGGAAAGAGTAATTCAGTCAAACAACAGATTTCATAGTTCTAAAAATCAACAAGAATATTGTTTTTCACACAGAATGGAAAAAAGTGAAGGTAAAAATTACTCAATGTTTTCAACAAAAAGGTAAATACAGGGACTGTATCCAGTGTGATTATATATGTGATTATATATGCTTGGCTGCTCAAGTTAAACACCATGGGGATCCCCAGAACTACACACCAGCACCTAAACATCTGCCATTCGTCAGGACACCAATGCACTCAGGATGTGAAAGAGGGGAAAAAAAGTTAACAAAATGAACAGGATCATTTGCAACTCAGTAAAAATGTAAAAGCTTCACTTGAGGTTCTGGAGCTAAAATTACACACAGCTTAAAGGCCTGGTTGAAAAACCACAGACGTCATCTTTAGCACAATTATGAATCAAAGCACTGATTAAATTAACAACAGATAAAATAGATCAAAATTTATTCTTAACCCCCAGGAAAAGCTGAAATTTTTTAGCAAGTAAGGAAGGGCCAGCTTTTGTGCTGTAGGCTAAACACATCTGACCCAGTTCCTGCTTGCCTAGGATTTATTTTTGCTACTGCCAGTCTGTAGCTGGCAAACTTGTTATAAAGCTTATCAAGTTTAAATAGTATGTTTGTCAAAATACTACATCTTTGCCTCGAGTGGCACTTCATGACAATTTTGCAGAGCTGGATCAACAAAGAACTTCACCGATAAATTCAATAAATTGTGATTAACAGATAAGGAGCAAATAAAATCCCTGTTCTTCACATTGCCTTCCTCTGATTTGTATTTTACCAACTTGTTTTCCAATACAGACATTGTGTGATACAGCTAAAATAAAGATGGATATGCAAAACAGTTGCCAAACAGCCAAGGTGAGTATGCTGACAATCAAGCCACCATCTCCTCTCTGTGCCTTGAAGAACAGTGTAAGCATAAAATCAACATAAGGACATACACTAACAAGTAGCTCAGTGTATCAATACTTTAAGAATCAAAAAAATAAAGAAAACAGTTATGTTGCATCTTTAGAAATGGCTGCTCAAATCCACTTCTCTGCCCATCCATCCCAAAGCCCAAACAACCTGAGTCACACAAGGTGTAATTCTCCCTTTCAGTCTGTCATCAAGAGCAAAAACTCCTCTGGGGGGATGGAGGGGAGAGATGCCTGGGGAGCAGGGAGGAAAGAGCTTTACTTCAATACAGATAGGGTGAGGTTTTAGTTTTGAAAATACAAAAGTGAGTTGTCTGAGTGACTTTTCCTTCTGGTTCCTCTAAAGAACAAGTGCCACCTGAGCAAGTCTCAAGTGAATCAGCTCTTCTGCCCCAGCTGAGCTTAGCAGCATCCCTCTGCGAGCACCATTACTGGTCCAGTTGGAGTCAACGTGCCTGTGAACTGGTGGCCTGGCACCTCCATCAGGATGACTTTCTTATCCTACATACATTCCATACCTTACAGCCCTTTGGGCAACCAATTCTAACCTTTCAATTTTTTATAGTTGGCCCCTGTCAGCCATGAGCTGCTGGAGCTGCAGCAGAGCTGTGGCACCCTGACCCCAGTGAGACAGTGCAAGGGGAACCCTCAGCATTCCTGGCACTGCCAGCTCAGCTAATTATTGCCAATGTGGAGCTGGCAGTCATGCTTCCCTGCCCTGAATAACAAGGGCTTTAGCAGGGGGTGAATCAAATTAGTTTGTCTGCATAGCAGGAAAGCACTGATATCTTCATCTACCATTGGTTGTCTATCAATCCTGAGCTTGGAAAAAGATGCTGGGGAGAGCACATATGTGCTTGTCAGCTTTCCTTCTGATTTTCCATTTGATTCTGTGCTTTAGGCAGCAGTCACAGAAGATACTATTGCAATGGTTACTATAATCACATATATTCTGGGTCTGTATGTCCTTAATTTACTTATCACCAAAATGCATCTGCTATGGTTACCATTCTGGAAGAAAAACTTTCTTTGCAAGGCATTTATTTGAGTCAGAGGGGTACAAAGAAAAAAGGAAAGAAAGGAATAAAACCCCTATGTGTGTTTTTGCTGTGACTGGCTCCTGACCATTTTTACCACACTCAGACTCAAGAAATAAGCCCATAGATCAGTCTGAACCAGAACTTTCTTTTCTACCTTCCTTCAGGCAGACACAGGAGCTCTCTTTGCCTTCCCTGCACACCTCCTTCCACACTAAAGAAGCCTGACCTACCAGGAATTAGGGCCTCCAAGTCCAAGGCCCTGCACCTGAACCATGCAAGCATTGGAGAGACAAAGTCCCTATGAACTGGTCCCTGTTTACTGAGGTTAGCCAATTAATGAATTACATGCTCTAGTGACTACAGACTGAACTAATCTAAACCTGTTTTTTACTAACCTGCATTAATTCTCAAAATTTGCTTAACAAAGAGCCATCAGGTTTTATTTCTAAGCTCTCAAACCATCAAAAAACATCCACTTGCTGTTGTTAAATCAAAGGTCACTGGTTTTAGCACATTAACATTAATGAGCAAGGCACTAACATGATATTACAAAAGATGTGTGAAGGGTATTTAGCATCACAACTCTGGCTATCATTGATGCTCAGATCTGTTTAATGAATTTGAATAAAAACGTACTTCTGATGTACTCCGCAGAGTGATTAGCCATTTTGAAGACTCAGAATGCTAATCTGAGCTAAAGGGAAATCTGAGGCTGCCTGCTCCCAGTGCAGCTCATGTCAGTTCAGCAGAGGTGGGGGCAGACAAGCAGAAAGCTGCTTCAGCTGAGCTCACCCTGATCATCAGCACGGCCTTCCTGATGTCTCGTATTCCATCGTACACCAGTCGGGATGCATCAATAAATTCATTTTCATCCATTGGCTGGGCAGGGTCTGAACTCAAGGCTTCCACAGCAGCTTCTACTTGTTCAGTAAACCGTGGCATAACTGAAGTAAGAACACAAAGTAACAGTCAGGCCCCACCCCACTGCCATTTTCTGCTACATGCTCCCATAAAAAAGATGTATCTCCTTTGTTAACCATCACTGAGAGTGCTGTGGTTCCATTGAAATACAGAACATTTCTGATAGAAGGACACCAAGCTCAAGTCTTATGTTCACCTCAACTTCTGTTTACTCATTTGCTATTTGTTTTTTTTTACCCTTAGACAGTGAAAAGTTTATTGCACCCTCCTCGTGGAGAAGGAAAAAAACACCCAGGGAAGCAAATAGAAATTATGGGATAAAATATTAATATTCGAAAATATAATAAGAATAATAAAATAGTAATGTTTAACATTCACTATAGATGCACATAATTTTTCGGGGGAAAAAACCCACCGATATTACTACCACAAAGTTCAAGTTTAACCAGGCAGTGGAAGAGGGCAGGTTGCACTGCTGTGCTTTAGTGACTCACTGCACCCCAGGAAGAACATCACAGACCCATTTACAGTCTGTTTCTTCAGTGTCACCCTTGATTCTTCAGCAAAGTTGTAATTAAAGCAAAAACAACAAATAATAGCTAGCACAGCACTCATTCAAGCAGAATCATTCCTTACCCTATATGGATGTCACCAGCTAGCTCACAGGAAACACTCTGATTCACTGTTTAGGGGTGGGTCACTATAACCTACAACATTTATTTAACTAGTTATAAAGATATTTTACAAAATATACCCTAAATTACTACAGAGAATTTATTTCACTGGGTCAGTGTGGCAGAAACCTTCTGCCTGGATCCTGAACAGATAGAGCCTGGTAGTGGATGATCAGCATAACTTCCACACCCTGACTCACTGCGTGGGACTCACTCCCTGGTGTCACAGCTTTCTCCAGCTCAGCCACTGACAGCAAACACATTCAGGGAGACCTTGTGCACTGTTGAGTTTTAAGTCAGTCAACACAGCAAAATTACATTTCTCACTTTGCAAGAGCTAAGCAAATAACTGCTACTAATTTCCACTACAGCATGTAAAACAGAGACTTTATAATAGATTTCACAGGTACACTAGTATTGGGTCAGCCAAGCCCTTGTAAGCAGTATGAACTCAGGGATCTTGGGAGTACTCAACTCTTACCTGTGTTGGACAGTAACTTTGTGGCTTCCAACACCTTCTCAGTGTAGACTCCAGGCTCGTAGTTATCCATTTCAGAAGTGACAACATGAATGACTCTAGCAGCACGTCCTCGAATTGCACCAGCTGTGCGGTCTAAACCATCAACATCTTTTTCTTGGAGAGCAATGACACATTTGTTTACATCTTCTAAAATATGATTCTCTGGTGGTAAAAGAAGGAGGATTTAGATGTTAATATCTTCTTTCTGTTGCAGTCATCAGAATTGCAATGTCTGTTTGTGATCTGCTCTACAAAGCTCTAGTGAGATGCTGTAAAGCATTAATTTTTAAGCTTGCTGTGACCAGCAAACAGCTGCCCTTCCAAACCAGACGTCAAAAAAAAAACATTCACTTGCTGGCATCCAACTTTCTTGCCCCCATCTAGTCAATTTTACCCAACAGAAAAGCTGAGTTCAGCTGGATTCTCCCCAAACGTGTTCCTTTCCATCATCTTTCCCTGGACTGTCCAAGCCCTTATTCCAAACACTTAAAAGCCACTCCCTCATCATTCCACGTGTGTGGGGCAATGAGGCACCCTCCCCAACACCACACCTCATCCATCCAGTGTCTTCATAGACAGGTCCCTTGCTGCATGTTTTTGGCTTCCTACACAGTGTTTTCCTACAACCACACATGTACCATCAGAGAGTATTAAACTGTTGGGCCTCCTTTCCAACCTAAGGCACAAAACACACACAGTCACTGTTGCAGGAAGTGTTCCAGCAACTGAGTACTCATCATCTCTTCAGAAAAAAAAATAAAGCCAAGGCCTCTGTTTGCAATTTCTTTCTAGAACACAAATTTTTGTTTTTATACAGAGGTATTTTCCCCCACTTATCAAGCCCAGGAGGCCCATAATGAGTAAAAATCCTGAAGAGGCGACTGAAAGAGGTGAGGATCCTCATTTGGGGGAACCAAAAGATCTTCCAAACCCTGATAGAAACCTCTTTAATATGTCAGTACCAACACTTTGACATTGCCATCCAACATCAGCATTTGGCCTGCTTGGTAAGAAACCAACTTGGAAATGTTTCTGCTCTGTCACTTAAATTAGTTTCCAGTATTACTTGCCATTGACTTCATCATGCTACCCTGCCAATCCACACCACTGAAGTGGCTTTTATTCCCTGTGCAGGTAGTAAAAGAGCCATTTTGCAAGAGTTTGTAGAGACAAGAAGCACATAGAGTTGACTGATAGAGAATTTGTATAAACGGGCTGAAAAGATTGCTGCTGGAAGAGCTACACTTAATTAACATAAAATTAACAGAGCCAGGTTCAATATTGTGAAACTTCTGTAAGAAGCCTGGGCAAAAAAAATACACTTGTGCAACACCTCTGAAGCAACTCAGCTTGAACAAGTTCAGCTGAGGGCAGAATGTGGCCCCAAGAGGGAAAAGCACAGGTTCATTAGTGATTTGACAAGTCAGTGAGCAGGCAGCCAAGGTACCAGAGCTTCACGGAGAAGCAGAGTGTTGGTATTTAAAGCAAGAGACAGATATCCCTGCAGGTTGCAACAGGAAAAAGAAAAGCACCGGCATCAGGCCAAAATACAGGCTGTTTATTGCTTGAGTTCCTTAACGAATAAATTAAGCCACAGACAATTTAAAAGCCTCTTTGGATTATATGAAATTTGATAAAAGCCATGGAGAAAATGAGGATTAATATTTAAATGCCTGCCCATCATTTAATGCCCTTTGCAGATGCCAAGTTGCCAGCAAGATGCTTCTATGGAAAGATAATCCCTCACAAGGCAGTCTGGGACTGTCAGGTGGATCCACTCCGGTTATACTCTCCAGCTGGATGATAAGAAATCAGATTTGACATTGTTCTGTGTGCTTGTGTATACACACACTGCTACCTGTCCTACAGGCATACAGACCACAAGTGTCTGGCACAAAATGGCATCTGCTGAGGCCAGGGTGGCAGAGGCCAAGAAATGCTGAGACACAGGTTCACCAGCACCTTTGGGGACACGACAATGCTGTCCTGTATCTAAGATAACAGACTCCCTGGGGCTGAACTGGAGACAAATCTCACAGCAATTGAACATAACAGAATGTAACACAGGAAAGGGCAACAAATCTTGTGGGTTTTTTTCCCCTATAGAGAAAAAATGGTGTGGTTTGGCAACAAGGTAAGAGGAAAGACATTTTTTCCAGTGAAAATTATTTCTAGAGCAAACAAGGAAATAATAAAAGCTAAGAGAATTCAAAGTGCTCCACAACTGTCAATCCATCCCCACGAAACACCTTCCACCTCCACCCACTTCCCCATTAAAGGGATAAAGCAATAATCTTCCAAACATCCCCAGAAGTCTGCAAGGGAGTCTGGGGGCTACAGGAGATCGAAACCTAAGAGCAACAGCCAGGAGATAAAACCACAGATGCACAAATAAAACTCTGCTTCTCTGCTGTGTCCCCTGTGGAAGGTCTTAGAGCAATTTCCACACTGCAGTCTCTTGACAATGGACACTGGAGGAGTCAGGTCAAGCAGCAGTGTCAGTAGACATAGTTATAGAACAAATACTGGAGTGTTCACACACTCCTCAGCACAGCATTCATCTAGTAATGAAGAAGGATAATCATCAGGCCCAGGCAATATTCATCTGGAAGCTCTTCAGATGAAATAGCTGTGCTATGATGGGCAGGCTCTTGCATAAACCTCTGTCTGCAGCAGAGGAACAGAAAGGAGCAACTGGAATTACTTTTTTAGAGGATTTCAAAGGAGATCCAGGTAATTTTAGAACACTGAATTTGACAATTACATGGTGCTATCAGCAACTGCTCTATAGAACAAAGATAGTGGGCACATAAACACACCTTGAGTGCTTAAGGGAAGGCACTGACAAGAGGGATAAGAATTACACAAAGTACAGAAAAGCTCTGAAATGAGGAATAATGAAACAGACAAAGACACTGCAGTCAAAAAAGAGATGACTGAGTAAGCATACAACAGAAGTCTGTACATTTCCAAACAGCACGAAGAAAGCAAATAGGGGAAAAAACCTCTTTGCTGTCTTCTGCTACAATGAGGGGCATCAAATGAAAGAAGCAGGTGACATTGCAGGAAACAGGAGGCTCCTCATACTGAGCTGTGATTTTTGAGCAGGATGCTGGAGATGCCAGAGCTTTATAATAGTTGAAAGAGCAACTAACACAAGCTTAAATGAGAAAAAAATCTGTCAAGAGCTGTTCATTAGGTAGCACGTCCTATGCTGGAGCTCCCTGAGCTGCAGTCACTCCTGACTGGGAGTGCATAGGAATGATCTTCAGTCTACAGGGCTCTTCTGTTCTTTTATTAATCTCCCATGAACTGATAATTACCCACTGTCAGACTGTTGTCCTAACTCAACAGGGCCCTTTCTATGCTATGCCCTTCATAAAATGTTGTAACTTGTTGTTGTTGTCCCTACTCGTGCAGGGAGGTTGGATTTAGATGATCTTTAGAGTCCCTCCCTTCCAACCCAAACTGCTCTATGATTCCACTAGTGAGAGGACAAGAGGTAGTAGATTAAAACTGGAAGAGGGAACATTTAGGTGAGACAGTAGGAGAAAATTCTTCACTATGAGAGTGATGAGACACTGTCCCAGGATGCCTAGAGAAGCTGTGGCTGCCCCATCCCTGGAAGAGTTGAAGGGCAGGTTGGATGGGGCTTGGAGCAACCTGGGCTGGTGGGAGGTGTCCCTGCCCATGCAGGGGGTTGGAATTAGATGATCTTTAAGGTCCTTTCCAACCCAAACCATGCTATGATTCTATGAACTTATAAGCTTATCTGCAACACCATACATTTAAGTATCTGATTCTTGTAAGATATTCTGCTGTTCTCTAAACCAAACATCTCTTCCATCAAGCTTTCATCTTTATTTGTGCATAATGAATACAATTCTGTATCACAAGCTGAACAACAAAGCCTGTACCTCACTCTGGACAGCACAACCCACTGTAGGAATGTGGTATTTTTTTATATAAATATATATATATGTATGTATACACACACAGATCTATACAAACACACACAGACTCACAGGAGCACTCTTAATTCTGCTCACAGATCAGATGGCAGCTGATACAAACCCTACTCTGCACAAACATCCTAAGAACCCTGAAAGAAACCTGGTATAAATCATACCCATCACAGTTTTATCTGAAGAGTTGTTTAGACTTTCAGCAGAGAATTGGAGTCATGGCATTTATATGGAAAACATTTATCTAAGTTCAAACAAATCATATTTAAAGCAATATTTATTGCTTTAATATTTTTCTAACATCTCTGATAACCCAGGACATGCAAACAATTGCTGAATGCACTTGAGCATCTTAAGCAGTCTCAAAGTATGGCATGTCTGTGGCAACATTTTGGTGGTGAGCACACATTCAAGATGAGCCCTCTCCTGAGTCAACCTGTCACCACCCTCTTATTGCCAAGCCCTTAGAACTCTTCAGAGCACCTCAACAGTGGGCCAACACCACCACCTGTCCCCTCAGAGGCCAAGCACCCATCTCCTCGAATGACCTGTAAAAGGATGGAGACCACCCCATTCCAGTGGCTTGACACATTTTGAGCCACACCTGGAAGTGAAATGCAGTGAAGCAGCTTTGCACGGACTGTGTTTTCACAGACTAACAGCTTTTTCTCTTTCAAATGTTTCGAACATTTGTAGGCAAACTCAAAGTGGAGCTGTGAACTTCAGCACGCAATTCTTTCTAAATATATCTCCCCAGAAATAGGCTCCTCACAGCTGTGCAATTTCAACCACTGCTGCAACAACGATACAAAGAACTAGGACATTCAATTGACTAATAAGTTTATGCCCAATCATTGCAGAGAACATTTTCACTCAGAAGCCAGGGAATCACAATACAAGTATGATTGATAATACAGGTGACTCACCACAGAAAAATTACTTGGGTTTTTCTTGTTTGTTTTTTCTTTCTCTTTTTTATAATTTTTTTTTTTTAATATTAAAAAAAGGTGGTATTTTAATTTAAGCCGGCAAGTTTTTGTCTACATTTTCTAGACATGTTCACTTGGTACTTCTGATGCTACTCACCTTCCTGTGAAATCTCTTTTCATACAGTTTTTAGGTTACTTGAGATGCCCAAGCCTGCTTGCATGAGGACAACTAGACCCTTAGTTTGCAGCGGTAATTTGTGAATGCTACTGCAGACACAATTAGAATAATAGAATATTTTGGGTTAGAAGGGACCTTAAGGATCATCTAGATCCAACCCCCCTGCCATGGGCAGGGACACCTTCCACTAGACCAGGTTGCTCCAAGCCCCATTCAACCTGCCCTTGAACACTTCCAGGGACAGGGCAGCCACAGCTTCCCTGGGCAAACTGTTCCAGTGTCTCACGTGATTTTATCACCACGTCCTCTGACTTGAGCCGATACCAAGGATGTGGAAAAAAACCCCATCCCCCTCATTTGTAGGTCACAGCACCTAATAGTGTATCTTTACCAATGATGCTGATAGAACAGACTAACTTGGCAAGCACTTTGCCAAACAGAATTATTGAGCTGTCATAATATTGTAATCTTTTATAAGCAATGTTAAAACTTTGCTAAAGCTGACATGGCTAAAAATATTCATGGAATATTTTCTAAAGAAACAGTTTGGTACTCATTTTTGTTTACATAAGAAGAGTCTAAGGTGAACTGAGGGATTGTCTTTTTTGCTAGTTCATAATTTAAACACAAACATATTCTATTTCCCCCTGTGTTACCAGTGAGGTTTGTCTACAGCAGCTAGGATGGCAATTCACCCGAAGTTGAGCTCGCCATTCAAAATCTTGAGACCTGAAGTGTCTTTCCCTGTGTGTAAGCCGCTTTGCTGACACGTAAACATAAACATTCATGCATGCACACACAGAGACAGCTTTCTAGAGTACATGCTGAACTAAACTATCACTGTTTGCACACTATCAAAGTATCTCTTCTCCTTGTGCCAAGATTTCCTGCTCTATTTTCAGACCTTGCTCAGCAGATGACACTTGCCAGGTGACATATACAAACAGCATCCCTTCCAAAAACTCAGGAAGACTTCAGAACACATGTAGAAACCACCCATCTCCAGGCATAAGCTCAGTTATGAGAACGATTATTTCTGAGCTGGAAGCCCTGATTACCTGATACAGCCAGGAAGTCATCAATGGAAGTGATGTCATCGACAGCATCTGTTAGCACGCGGACTTGCTTCTCCCACTGCTCTTTGAAGAGATCCATATTTTCTTGAGCCAGTTTGCTTTGGGGTTTAGCAGCCAGTGCCAGTGCAGCATTGATGACCTGTAAAACACCTCTGGATTGTTAAAACTTATCCTTCATAATTTGTTTGCATGTGTTTATCCAATGAACTCAACAGCAAACAAAGCAAGTTGAATAAGTTGTCAGGAACTTAATGTTTAAACACGCAAGTGTTTATGCTGTCGCTCTCACATCCAGCTCATACCTGCTTCCACATTTATTATAATTAGTTATAAACATGAACATTTGGCAACTATTCACATGAGCTAGCTTCACCTTTCTCTAACAACTCATGTTATAAGGTGTTGCTTTCTGAGTGCAAGTTGTGTTGTTAAATATTTTAAGACAGGCTGACGTTTCATGCACTGGAAGCTGCAGTTCCCAAGCTACTTGCCAGACCCTGAGAAAAAAAGGTCATAACAGAATAAATCTCACAGTCTGAAGTGGAAACAATATTCAAATAAAACGGAAAGATAAATTTTATATTTATCTTCTTCTCCTTAAAGGTTTACTCTGTGCCAGTAATTGTCACAGTACCTTAAGATTTCTGTCGTGGTTGGCAGAGCTAGGTTAGCCAGGGACCAGGAGAAGACAATACTATTTGGTGCTCCTCCTGAACACTTTCTTCAAACCCTCAAGGTCGTAATTTACTTCAGATCCTTCTGTTTCTAAGCAGAACAAATGCTACACATACTGCTAAGTAACAAAGTTTATGTTGTGCCAACTAATTGGTCAGTTAAATTACAAAAAAAGCCTCTCTGGGTGCAGGAAGAAGCAGTCCCAAGCTCCTGCTCTTGCTGCACGATGCTCCAGCAGAGTCACCTGGAAACATGCCAGGGATAAGAAATCACCTGCAGCCAGACCAGTATGACAATCCTAACCTTGTTTTCAAGCACCTGAGAGTTAGGACTAAAAGTTCAGTGTGTAATTTTTCTTCTTATTTTAGGATCATATTAATTTCACAAAATTGTTGAACAAAACGTGCAAGTTCCAGATGTTCCTACTTTTCCAAAAATCTACTTGCTCTATCAGCTTCACTTAAAAGCATAACAAAGTGTTAAAAAAAAAAAGTAAAAAAAAAAATATACACACATAATGTGACAAACCATGGAAATGATGGTGCTGTCAAACACAACACGATGGCACTGAATGAATCAGGGAGGAGAAGGAGGCTGATTCAATCCAGGGACACTAGAAATTAGCAACGACTAAGGCAAATCCACAAAAAGCTCTCCATGCTGCCATCCTGCCTCTGGAGGTGCAGGCTGCAGCTCTGGGTCACAAATCAAAAGGAGCTCGATGGGTCTAATAACACAGACAGATGAAAGAAATTATTTGGCATGAGCTGCAACCTGGTCAAGATTCCTATGGGGATGAGGCACACCTCTGAACCCTGGCACTAATCAGTGTCCTGGTCCTTCATGGAGAACATAGATGTCCTCTGCTGCTTGCCCCTCCTCAAAGCAGATACTGCAGTCACACCTTCAGTGTGGGGAGCTGCAGGAAAAAGGATTTCCATTCAGAGAGAGACCTGCTGACAGCCAGGCTGTCCTTCAAGATCATGGTTCTCAAGTTCTAAAAGCACAGAAAAAAGCCCTTGCAACACCCAAGAAAATGACGCTGAAAAACCTAAAATCAGATTGAAACAGAAGTTTTAGAAAGGGAAACCTGTCCTCTGCTCAAGAGCTCTACCTCTTAAGTCAAGCTGACACCACTTCTTGCCTCAGTCTGATTGATGTATCTACCTATCAATCAAAATCTAGAAATCCGAAGTTTTATGAAGGTGAATCCAAGTAACGAGTATCCTGGAAACAAAAAGAATAAAACAAAAAATGTTCCAGAAACCTGCTCTCAGCTATATCCTGCCAGTAACCATAACTACTGAGAGAAAGAAGATGGTGATACCAAAGGTCAAGAATATTTTCTCCTCTCTCATCTAGCTATCTTGGCTGGAATCAGATACAAGACTGCGACAGATCAGTGTTAATGTTGAAGGAACATATGGCCTGTGTACCTGTGTGATGGACGTCTGGACAGCAGCAGCTGTCTCCACAATTAATCTTTGTCAACAGCACACATCCAACCCCAGGTGCCCACAGTAGGCAACTCTCCACTTGTAATGGAAGAGCTGTCATAGATACAGGGCTCAAGAAACTTGGGACAGGGCACTGCCACCAAACCCAAGTTCAGGAGGCACAAGCTGCAGCATCGTGCTCCCAACAGGCAGCTCGTCCAACTGAAAAAGGGGAAATTTTTTTTTTTTGCACATTATAACAGCAAAAATGCAAACACGTTTTTTTTAAAAAGGCCAAGCAAAACTGGCATACAAGACCTCCCTTAGGAGCAGACATGTCTTGCATCAAAGGTGAGAACAAACTAGTGGGGAAATGAAAGGCTACTGAGTGTCCCTTTGGAGCTGAAGACAAAACCACAGCTCAGGAAACACCTGCAGAGGTGTGTGCACTCAGGAAGAAATTAAAGAAAGCAGATGCAGCTCACCACTCCTTTTTTTGCTGTATATACTCCAGCTCCATGTGCAAAGCGGTTCCAACGTTTTAGCAGGGGTGATCAGACCCTGCACTCTGCCAAGTGTGCACAGCTTAGCACTGACTTAGACAAGATATCCTGGACATGTCTCACATCTGGTTGGGGCAATGTCAAAACCCTGCAAATTATCTGAGCAAATATGCTCTTACATGATGCCTGGTATCCAGTACTGAATGACTGGTTTATTTTCCAAGAGATGCTGAGATAGACATGGGAAAAGGACAGGGATGCTGTCTCAGTTTGTACCTCATATCCTCTTCTCATGTCTTTCATGGGAGGAAGCTGCCTCTTTTTATCTTCCCTATTGAATCTAAAGATGTTGGACTGGATTTATAGGTTTATACCTCTGCAGAACAACTGTCTGCAAGTTGCCCTGAAGATTGACTTCCGCCTGGGTTACAAGATTGTAGCTACTTTGCCCAGAAGCTCTCTTAAAAAGCACAGCTATTCCAGGACAGAGAACACCTTAACCTGAATCAAGCTCTTTTAGAATCTCAGAATATGTGGGGATGGAAGGGACCTTTAAAGGTCCTCTAGTCCAGCCACCCCTGCAGTGCACAGAGACCTTTTTCACTAGATCAGGTTGTTTAGAGGCCCATCAAGCCTGACCTTGAATGTCTCCAGGGTTGGGGTCTCCACCACCTGGGCAACCTGTTCCAGCTCACTGTTAAAGATCTTCTGCCTGATACCAAATATGAATCTATCCTGCTCTAGTTTAAGGCCATTTCCCCTTGTCCTTTTGCTACACACCCTTGTGAACAGCATCTCCCCAGCTTTCCTAGAGCCCTTTCAGGCAGTAGAAGATACTCTAAGGTTTCCCCAGAGCCTTCTCTTCTCCAGGCTGAACATCAACTCTCTCAGCCTGCCTTTGTAGGATAGCCACTCCAGTTCTTGTCTGGACTCATTTCAGCTCACTTCAGGATGCTTTCCAGTTTCACCTTTATAGCACGCCATCTGAAAGACTGATAGAGGCTTATATGTGGTGGTGTTCCCATAAGAAAGTTTTGAACACTTGGCTGGCACAGCCAAAGGCAGAACCAGCACTCAGGAAAAGAAAACTATCACCTGTTTATTTTGCATTGCAATCCCTATCTGTTAGACATTATCACAGTCTGTCAGCCACACAGCTCTCTGGTTCTGTGGCTATATTTTGCCTCAATCTTTCTGAGAGGGAGTTTTTGCTTTTTACAGGAGGCTATTCTTTCTGTAGCTGGTTTAACTTTGCCCTGGTTCCTGCAGTATTTGTCTCAGGATGGTACTGTACCACAAGAAGGTTTTTCAGTTTCAAAAGATCAAAAACAAACACCCAGTCCTCTCCCCTCTCCTCACCTCTTCTCTACATCCAAAATATCTGCTGTTCCTAAGTAACTCACTTTCTGTTTTTAAATAAAGATCTTCATTAACCAGCTTCCTTGTAGCATTTGGGTAATGAGCTGGAAAGCAGATTCATGACCTTCAAATACAGCATATTTTGCTTTTGAAAACAAAACAAAAAAGCCCTAATAAAACAAGCACCCAACCATCATCTGTCATCTTAGGGGTGAAGGAAAAAAGGGAAACAGGGATACACAAAAAGTGAGCCCCAGCTGGGATGTGAAAATCAGTTTTATTCATGAGTGGGTGAAAAGGAACTTGTCAAGTAGACAGCAGGATCAAATGTCCTTTGGGAGAAAAATCCAAGAGTGAGCTAGTGTAGAAGGAGTTGATCCAAGCTTTGCCTTTAGCAGTAACTTCAGTGCAAGGCTGAGTGAAAGGATTCTCTCAGTCAACCTGCCAAAAACTGGTAATGGCACCTCCGTGTCCCCCTTTGCTCTATTTCATTGCTGCCTCACAAGCACTCCTGTGATACAGAGGGCAAGTTGTCAAGTAGAAGCCAAAGCATGGTTTTTGAATTGCAGCTCTCCCAACAGTCAACACTTGAATTCATGATCTTACCAAAGCTGCCACACAAGCTGAGCCCAGCCAGGAACCCCCTTGCTCACCCACATTTTTCTGTATTCACAAAAGCACAGCTTACTTAGAGGCAGTTTGTAAGAAGCTGCTCATAATTTAATTTTACATATGCCAGATGCCAAAGTTACCTCTCCAATGCTCACCCAGCTCATAAGTGCGTTTTGCTTTGAGTAGGGAAAAAAGGTTCATAAGCAGAACATTTAAGTCTCTTCCAGTTACATCCAACCACAGGTTTGCATCCACATGTCTACATGGGCTAACCCTCTAGCCACTCCAATACAGCAAAAAGCACTCTGCAGACTCTCATCAGCCAAAATGTCTGGAAGCAAAACACACAGACTGTTTTGCACTTTCTCCAGCTATAATGGCAGTATGTAGAGACAGATACACCAAAGGGAGAAGTTTCCTTTCATTTAATTTCCAATACTTTGCTCCAATGTATAAAAAGGTACTTGAACAAGTTACACAAAGTGACTGCAGGCATCTCTGCAGAGATATTTGCTCCTGTTGTTACAGGTCTATAATAACACATAGATACATACTTCTACTGGAATAACATCACCTTTTCCAGTTCAGCATATACTGCTATCAAAGTATTTACCATTTGCATATTGTGTCCAGATAATTGTCCTATCAGCTTCCCCCTGTATGGAAAAAGCATGTTTATTTGTAGCCGAGGACTGATATTATAGTAGCAGTCAATGCAGAAGCTGCAAGAATTTGGGGGCCATTTGTTTTGCTTCGTTTTGCATTTCACTGACTTCAAGTGCAGAAGCTTTGGGGGTTTCACGGACTGTCTCTTCTGGAAGCAGTTCTGCTGCTGCACTCCACAGATCATACTCTGCCTGCCACGGAAACATAGGCTTCTTGCACATTCACACACCTTCTATAGAACTGAACCCCTTTCTCCTATCTTAGCTTGTTTTTATGTATCAGTAACTGCTTGAGTTTCTAATATTGCTTCTTTGATGAACACTCCTGTCCTGGCTCTTCCTCAGAGCAAGCCTGCATGATACAAAACTACAACCCAAGTGTTAAGCTTTTTTTAATATACGTATTGCTACTCAATGCCAATAAAATGCTTCAATCACTTGTAATTAAACAGTCTGGAGATAGATCAGAGATATAGTTAGTACACTCAAAAAATCTGACAATCTTTCAAAGAGAAGAAAAAAAGGGACAATTGTTTGATCTTAAGTCTTCACTGTAAGAAAAATGAAGTTATCTCCTTCTCCAACAGCCACCAGGGAACTGGCAGTAACTGGGGACTCGAGGAGAGAAAGCCTGCAGGTCACATTTGGGTTTGGCTGATTGAGGGGGTGGCTTGGAGGGGGGGGTTTGTTTCTTTAAGATGCTGCGACTTTTAAACTAAAGTTCTGGTACTATTTGGAACCTCTATGTGGGATCCCTTATGCTTTGGTGTTTTGTCTATCTGTGTTAGTAGGTGTGATCAGCATATGTAACCATCTGCCTCATCAGAAATCTATAAGCAGCAAATTACTTTTCAAGCATTTCGAAATTGGAATGTAAGGATGTGGAACAGCAATTATTAAAACAAGATGTTAATATGAGAGGAGCCAATTTATTTTTATTAAAAATGTAATTCAATCCAAGAATTATCTGGAGTCTGTTTAATAGGCAACACTCACTTGACTGTGCAGGGGCCGGTCAGCTATGCCAAACACACTCTCTGTGCTAAGGCAGGTATGGAGGGAACAAGGAAAGGACAGAAGACCCTGCCTGCTGCCACCCCAAGGCTTCTGAGGAGGACAAGGAGCTATTTGGACAGCAGAGGAAAAGAAGCAACCACCAAGATGGGACATCAGGTCTGGTATGTCCATGCCAGGGAAGAGCAAGTCTACACTTGTCCCACAGCCTGCTTCCCAGAGGATGACCAGTCTCACAGGCAATGGGCTCCAGCTTTTGCTGGCAGAAACAAATACCCAGCCTGATGGAAATTCTAATCCATAATGATTTTCTATAACTCCAAGCCTGAGTGCAATTTGGTTAGAAGTCAACAGATGAAGTTCACAGAGGTTTTAAAGAACAAGAAATTCAACAAATAAAAGCAGCTGCAAGTGACAGCAGACTGTCATATCACAGGGCTGGAGCAATACTTGTCCCTTTCAAGAGCTGTACTGGGGCACTTTCACTGTTGCCTTCTAAACACCTTCAGCTTGTATGATCAGAAACACTCCTATGGTAAAGCTCTCAGACATCTTTTAATTCAAAATGCAGTTACAAAACAGCTTTCGCAGGCTCCCAGGGCAAGTACTTCTTGGAAACAGAACCCAGAAGTCAGAGTTACGAGCAAGGATCCAGGTTTTTGAGTTGAGATAAACAGTTGGCAAGCTGTGTTTAGCAAAAGGGAAAGAAAATTCCCCCCCCCCCCCCGCACTCTGCTAGGCAAACAGAGGCATAGACAACTATTCCAAGCATTTCACAGCAGTACTCTTCCATTTCCATTGTGAAAGCCATCTTAAACATTTTTTCTAAAGCATTTAAAACATTTAGTTGTGATGGAGGACTTTTTTGGTCCTTCACCTTAACCCAGCACAGTTGGGCCTGTTTCCCCTACAACACAGCAAGGCAAGAAGCTGCAGAACTGCAGGTAACTCCTGCAAGATGCACTTGCAGATCACTGCAAGATCACTTTGATATACAGACTTTCAGCAACATGTGCTCTCAAAATAAAGAACTCAGGCAGGCTTGTACGTCAAGGCTTCATGAAGAAAAACACCCATGACCTCCTAACACTGCCTTATTTCTCCCCTGCAAGCCAACCTAGCACAAGCCACCCAGCTGGCTACTACATAGCATGCACAGCTCTTCCTAACAGCTCCTACTGCATGGGCAACAGGGAGCTCTAAACACATCAAGACTTCAGCTTCCCATTAATTTCTGTGTTAATTGGCTGGGGACTCACAAACAGGAAGGATGATGTTACTCTTGAGGAAGAGCTGATTTCCATTAACATCAGCCACACTGAACAAATTTAATTGCTTGCTTTCCTAGAGATTTTTCAGATGAGAATTTTTTTGCTGCTTCTTTTTTCCCCCCTCAAAGAAATTTCAAACCTGAGAATGTCTGAACCTGTCAGTGACACTGTAAATGACAAGTAATGACTTCTTGTCCATACTGACAAGACTTCCAGGCTTTCCCTAACTTGTCTGAAGTGTTGCATGCTCCTCACTCCTGCTGCTGGCTCTGAAAGGCCAGTTATGGCAAGGGACTGAATAACTGCTTTATTTGAGATACAGCTTTTACAATTAACTCTACGGATTGATTTCTGCAGAAATCGTTCTTTAACCAGGAGCTTCCTACTCCCAGAATGGCTACTACTCAGCTAAGCTATTTAAGAGGTTACCCAGGGACTTACTCAAGTGCATTAAATTTCACTTTCATCCTTTCAAGCACAGCAATACCTTGAATTAAATTTCATACATCGTATTTCTGTGTGATACCGATAGATTCACTGGAGTTTCAGAGACTATTGTAATTACTGATTAACTTGACTCCTTCCAAAACCAGCATCTTCCTGGAAAAATACCGTCTAAGCAAAAATAAATAAACAAATGAATGAAAAAGGGCAGATAATGTTGGCTTAAATCTGTATTTTATGCCTAATTCACACATTTGTTCAGCACAGCCACCTAAAAGTCTTCAAGAAGCAGCACAAATCTCAGAAATAAACTGCAAAATAAACAGATAATTGTCTACAAAAGGAGACAAACCCTCACTATGCTGTTCTTTATATCTGGAAGCATTTAGAGGTTGTAGAGAATAACCAAAGTTGGGGGACTTACGGGCAACACCTTGAGGAGGACAACAGTGTGCTGCATCACTCAGGCTGGCACAAGACAAACTTCTGGATTGTCAGGGGAAAACACAGGTGCCATTTGTAAAACAGTTTAGACAAGTGCCCGAATTATCTCTCAAGATTCACAACATGTTTAAGTCCTCTTTGAGCATTAAAGAATCAACCAGAGAACATGTAATAGAAAATCACTCTTTCAAGTGCTATGAACATCTATAGTGTCATTTACTAGTCTCTCGGTGACGACCCTGGAATTAAGGCAAGACAATGGCAGGCTTGGAAGTTCAGATATATGACCTTCGTAAATCCATCAGTTCCAGCCCTTGTCCATTTATAGATAATCAAAGCTTCCAATGCATGTTAAACGCATTATCCATAATCCCTGAAATTAAAGGTTAACAGCTGCACTTCAGTAGATGTGACTAGTTTGGCAACTACTGCCAATACCTTGTTAATTATTTCATATTGACTCTCATGGTGTTTATATTATAAAGGAGTAAATTTATTAAAACAGGCAGTTGCTAGAAAAGCCAAGGTAGTAGTCTTTGAAACATATACAAGTTTAAGCAATGGAGAGGGGGAAAAACACCCCCACAGACTTGGACAACTACCAGAAACATTTAGATTCAAATTATTATTTTCAAAAGCATCAGCATTTGTCTGAAACAACATGCATGAGATATTCATATCGTTGAAGGTAACTACAAAGTTGCATCAAGCCTAGCTGGTTATTTTAGGGAAGAGCAAGCGCTTCAACCAGGTAAAATGTATTTTTAAAAGCTTTTTCTTCCACATGCTTTGTTCCAGCTGTAAAAATTGACCTTTGGTTTCAACATGTCATGCACACCACTGGCCTCAGATGTGGGAGGCAAAGAACTGCACAGGCAAGGCAGCTGATGAACCAGCCCCAAGAGCTAATCCAGGAGTGGAAACCACAGAAGTCTACCCCAGGATGACAAAAGGCCTCCTAGATAGTAATTAATGCTTTCTTTTTGGGTGCCTACCCTCGCTCATTTAACAGCCCAGTTAAAAGTAACAGGAAAGGTAAAATAGTCCTGCTCTTCACACCACCTTCACATGCCATCTCAAAATTCTCTCCTGCTGGGGCAAGTACAGGGGTACATTTCTCTCTTCCTTTCCAGTAGTTTTAAAAGGACCAGTGTTTATGGGAAAACCTGAACAAATTCCAAGTAATCCTGAGACAATACACCTTATTTTCTAAAAATTCCACTTAGCCAATGTTTAAGTATGCTTTTCCATTAGTTCCTCATTACCAACAAGAGTTGCTTTAAAAATGTAAGTTACAAGAACTGACAGTGCACTGTAGCCTCCATCCAAGCACCTGGTTAGTGACATTTAAAACATCAGGGCTGTCAAAATGGAAGACGACAGTCTAGTGCTTATATCAACTTAATATCTTTGTTTCCATTTAAAAAGTTTTAATTAAAAGGTAGTCTCAGCCAGGTTCAAACTCTTCATGCATAGTCATCTTCCTCTGATCCCACTCTACTGAGAAGATTTTTTGGCATATTTATATCCTACTTGAGCAAAAAAATCACAACCTACAATTCATCTCACAGCAGGCACAGGAGCAATGGTAGCCATCTTCACAGGACATCTTCCTGCAACATGGGACTGTTGGCCAACAGCCAGCTGAATATGAGCCAGCAGTGTGCCCAGGTGGCCAAGAAGGGCAACAGCATCCTGGCTTGTATTAGCACCAGTGTGGCCAGCAGGACCAGGGCTGGGCACTGGTGAGGCTGCACCTCAAATCCTGGGGTCAGTTCTGGGCCTCTCATGACAAGAAGGATGTTGAGGGGCTGGAGCGTGTCCAGAGAAGGGCAAGGGAGCTGGGGAAGGGGCTGGAGCACAAGTCTGAGCAGGAGCAGCTGAGGGAGATGGGGGTGACCAGCCTGGAGATAAGGAGGCTGAGGGGAGAACTGCCTGAGAGGAGGCTGGAGCCAGGAAGGGGAGGTCGTGGGCGTGGGGGATCTGTCCCTTCTCCCAAGGAACAAGTGATAGGATGAGAAAATATCCTCAAGTTGCCCAGGAGGTTGAGATTGGATATTAGGAACAATTTCTTCCCCAGAAGGGCTGTCAGGCCCTGGCACAGGCTGCCCAGGGCAGTGGTGGATTCCCCATCCCTGTGGTGTTGTAAAAGATGTGTAGATGTGGTGCTGAGGGTCATGGGTTAGCGGTGGCCTTGGCAGTATTAGGTTTTCAGTTGGACTTGATGATCTCAAAGTTTTTTTCCAACCTAAACAATCTTATGAACATGCACAGTATCTCACTGAAGCTGGTCACTGTCCTGCAGTTCACTAGAATACCCTGAGGCAAAAGCAATTAGAGTTACTATGTAAAAAAGACCAATTCGTACCAGTAATCACTTTGTCATGTTGTTTGAAGGTTTTCAGACTTGATGCCTACACTGCATTTTATTCTCTACATATTAAGGGAAAAGACAAGTCTTGCGGCAAGTCCAGAGACAGACACTAAGAGACCAGAGCACAAAGTGAGCAACTTAGCAAGGTATATCTGATGCTCTTACACTCTCATTACCTGGGGACACAGGGCTTCAAGCTGGCTTGCTGACATGCGAACCAATTTCACACCTTCTTCGTTGTTTGAGATGGAACAGGCCAAGTTGGCAACCTGTGGCAGAGGTGGAGAAAACAAAACAACTGTTAGAACTGGGTGTTATTTCACTTTGTAGGG
>NW_009953648.1:562476-599066 GCF_000747805.2 Chaetura pelagica
AGGGAAATTTTTTACCTGCTCGCAACAGTAACCCATCCTGAAATCCAAAGTGTCCGCGTTCATTCACAACTAAACAATTTTGAAACCACTAATGACATCTATTTCTTCTGTAGCCATAACACATTAGATCTTAAAACCATGGTCATTTAAACATGACAGACAAATCATTGTTACCACTGCTTGGGTTAACTCCTCTCCAGTAAAAAGTACAAGAGCATCACTGGCAGCACTTGAAGTTACAGTTAAAAATTCCATTCCCACTCAAGTAAGACAGCAGCAACCACACAATTAAAAGAAACCCATGCAGCTCCCACGCATCTCAGGGATCAAGCATTCCCAGGTCTGTAAGCAGAGGGATGCTCCCTTTCTCTTGAAACATTTCTACATTCTACTGTGTGTCAGCACAGAAGAACTTGGAGGTTCATCAAGCAACTCAGCTAGGCAAGTGATGCAGCAGTGTTGCAAAGCTCAAGGTGTTTTGCTGGTGTTGCACAGAGCTGCTGGTGCCAGGAATGCATTGCCTTAAACTACTCAATACACTTCCTATCTAGTCAGAGATTGCAGTATCAGGGAGGTGTTCCTTCAGCCCTCCACTTGTGCCACAATTCATCCAATAAAAATATCTGCTGCTACAGGTGATCTTGAAGATCCATCCACAATTCTCTGAAATTTGAATAGCAGCTTGTGATGCTAAAAACTTTCCTCTGAAACTTTGATCTGCTGCAAAACAACATCCTTAACAAGGTCATCTTGAAACAGAGGCCCTTTTGGTTTATCTGCCTTTTAAAAGCACACAGGAATGGGACAGCACGGAATTTTTTGGTAATTGAAGATACTCCTCTCATCAGTTATTCTCAGGGGAAGGAAGTCTGAAGTACGTTACATTTCTTGGTTGACAGGTGAATGACAAGCATGTTATTCTGAGCCATTTGAACACAGAAAGTTGTAAAAATAGCACAAAGTGAACCTAGATGAACACCAAGTACTGTCCTTTCAGAGACAGAGCAACCTGCAAAACCCTCAGTAAATGTCCTGTAAATGCATCATTGCAAGCCAGTAGATGCTCAGTAACACCAGTGAATCAGATTTCTCCATATACATTTCTCTATAATCTGGGGAAATTCCATTCTCCCTTTAATTAAACTATCCTGTGCATTCCTACACAAGTAATTTGAAGTGGTATCCGCAGTTATATCGTGTGCTCTTCCCCCTCCGCAGGCCATTTCCTTAGGAAAGATGTTCCACACAGAATACATCACTGTCCCATAAACCCTCAACCACATGTCAACACACTTGAAGAGTGTTTTTCATCAATACATTCATTTGGGGACCAAAAAGCAAGTTCCCATTGGAAAATGCACAGCCTCTTCCTCCTCCAGTTCCAAGTCTAGTTACAAAGTTCTGAAACTTCTGTGCTGTCAAGAAGACAGGTGTGTTTCCAACACCTTAAAACCAAGCAAACAGATGCAACTGCATATATTTGGACAAGACCAAACTGAGAGAAAGACCACACAGCATCATTAAGGCAGAAAACTCTGCCAGCTTTCACAACTATTAGTGCTCAACTTCTCAGCTTTCTTTTCCACCAGCCTTCATAGAGAAGACCTACAAGTTCAGCAAGTCCTCAGTTCATTGCAAGGTTGGGCAGCTTGCACCCAGCGTGGCAAAGCCTCCCTTCCTCTCTTACAACAGCCTCCAGCTTAGTTCCTCCCCACATAATACCACCACAAAGCAGCTGGACTCCTGACAATGCCTTATCAGAAAGGGATTTTATTTTGAACACAGGTTTTTTTTTTTTCCCCTGTAGATTTGCAACGTCTTAAACCCCTAGTTCACAGCACGCTGTAGTATATTATGTTTTTGTTTAGAGGCTCAAAAATCAAAAGACAGCAAGATGCCATGATTTACCAGTCAAATAAAGATTTTGCTGTTGTTTTAAGCACAGGTCATATTTTTGAGAAACACCAGTTTGCCAGTATCTTTTATGGCCCATATTTTTAGGCCATTTCTGCCTCCACGGCAGCAGTTACAATCTCTAGGAGCGAGAAGAACACAAAGCTCTATTGAGTAGGGGCTGAATAAAAGCGACATTGAAGCACTAGAAAATCAGCCTCTCTGATATCTGGAGATGTTGTGCTCTCTCTCAAGCCAAGTGTGATGAATCAAGCACACAGAAAAACCCTGCTCCGTCTGAATACAGAGAGGCAAAGAAGTTTATAATTGAGTGTCCCTGCCATGGTATGATGAAATTTTGCTTTTTTGCACCGTCATTTTTGAACAGTCATTTTTCTTCTGAATACCTCACTGATGGCAACTCTTTAGAGACTGCCCGACTGGGACTGCCAACCTTTATGAAAGACATGTGTGTGCTTCCCTGACTGAGGGTCTTTGGCAGTTCAAGACAAGCCAACTGTTGGCTGCCACATCCCATCCTACTACTGCATCTCCAAATCTCAACACTTCGTATCAGCATGCTGATCCACAAAAAAAAAAAAAAAGCTATTGGCTTTGGTGGATTAGTTTCTCTGCCAGATTAGCACACCAGCTTCCCAGTAAACTATTTGCTGAACAACAGAGCAAAGCAGGGATGTGGCAGCAGAGATAACTTTAGAGCACTGTAGGACATGACCCTAAATTCACAGCAATCCAGCATTTACTGCACTCGTGGGAAGACATTGTCAAACTATTGGAAAACATTAACAGGCCTCTCATAATTTGAAATTTGAGAAGAGCTATGGGAATGAATTATTCAAGTTGTAAATGATACTACAATGAGGTATTTTAAATTGTCATTAATTATCAGGTGCTCTATAGCATGAATTCTAAAGCTGCATATACCAGCTGACATGGATGGTTGTATGACTAAGAAGTAAAATGCATAAGGTTTGTGAAAGAAACCATCAATAACTCCTGCGTGATGTTTGATAAATGACTTGACACTCCCAGTGTGCAGAGAGGCTAGAGTACCAGTGTGACAAGCATACATATTACATAGGATTTTGCAGCCAAGATGAAGATCAGCTATGTCCAAATTTGTTTTAAAAACTGCAGAGCACTTGAAAATCATGCATTTTTAAAACTTTCAAATAAAATAGAGCACCTCAAGCAAACAGAAATTCTCTTTAAATCAAATGTAAATTAAATACTTTCTCTGTGTCTCCAACACCGTAGCTGACTGACACAGTAAGTGGTCAGACTTGATTTAGAAAGAATACTTGTGCTTGAGAGCAAAATAGCAATTGAATTCTCACTGCATTTGTTCGTTCTTACCATTCAATATCATCAAGCCCTTTTACATAAGCACTACTGGGACAGGCATCAAAGGAGACAAAAACCCACGAATAATGTAATCAGCCATAACGAGCAATCTATTGAAAAAAGTTAAAAATACATAGGGAATGAAGACAGAGCAAAGCAACCAGACTGATGTGGTGCAGAGATAGTGTGGCAGCACTGACAGACCAATTTAAAAACATATTTCCCTGCAATATCAAGACTCTCTTAGTTTATCTTGTGTAAGACCATGTTCCATAGACATCTTCAAGTGTCCCAAAGGTCACAATGGACCCAAAGGTCCATGTGTACACGAATGAGCTTAAATTTACTCCCAGAGATAAACGCAGGGAGCATTTGCAGGACACCCATAGACATGGCCATTCCCACTAACTGAGCTGATGAACCGGGGCCAAGTAAAATTCAAAGAAGGACAAACTGAGCTGGAAAGTGGGTTTTAGGCACAAATCAGATTTTGGAACTCAAATGTGATTCGTATTAAGGGTGACATAAGAGTACTGCAAGATGAGATGGTGTTTTTGGAGGAGACATTCCTCATCTGGCTCCTTCTAGAGGCAGGCACCATCCTGGGGCAGAGGGTCAATCAGGACTGTTATTAACAAGAAAGTACAATTCTAATATAAAAAATATTGTGCCATGTGTCACTCTTGAGATCCCCTCAAGTTTAGTCATTTTGATTCTTTAGAATTTACTAATTTTAAAATCAGGAAAAATCTTGACCTCTCTAAAGCCCTTTTTCCCTCCATTTGTGATCTGTCTGCTGTCAGCTGCTGTAGACAACTGCCCTCCATGACAATAGGTAGCCTGGGCCTTTTTCACCTGAAATACTCTTTTTTAAATTTTAAACTTGAAATTTGCTCAGATAATGACAAAGGAGCAGTATCTTCCAGCAATTCAAACAGTGTAACAGCCTCAACTACACAACCGTGGGGTCATGACTGAGATTACACTACACTGTTGAAAATAATCAAGAAACACTGCTTGAGCTTTGAATTTGTTAAACATTCTTTTTGCATTGACATTCTAGCTTAAGTAAAGGGGGTACTTTACAAGCAACTGCTTAGTAAAGGATTGACAACTTGATTTTTCAAGAGAGACAAAAAATGCAAGAAAAATAAAGAACTAGAATCTCTAACATACTACATCTCCTTTTACAAGGTTTTCAAAGGCTGAGACTGAAGGTTTGCATTAATGTCTTTGCTTCCTGCACCTGGATTGACTTCAGAAAAGCAACACCAAGTTTTTCCTCCTTGTTCAGAGGTTATGGTTTCAGGACAGCTGCTTCTGAAAGTCAAATATGCAAAGCCCTCTTAAATGGGTGCTGGATGCAACCATCCAGCAGTGGTGTAATCCAAAGAAGGCTCTGTAATGTGTTTATTGTTGCATTATTTAAAATTGTCAAGAGTTGCCTGTGCCACGCAGCATTGCCATAAATAAGGATTATACATCTCTAGGCAGGAGACAAACATACATGAAGTAAATTCTAAGAGTCTCACTACTCTAGTTTGAAACTGCAGTTGTAAAAACAGCATTGCAGAAGTTTTCAGAAGGTCTTACGATGGAAAAACTTAACTTTTCTATTTAACATGAACCACTACCCTCTCATAACCAATTCTGACAAACCCCTATGCAAAAATAACAAACACATACTCATTTATACTCAGAAAATTTGGGAATTTAAACAATGTGGAAACAAAACTTTTCAAAACTGTTTCTGGCATTGTGATTTCTGATTAAATTTAAAACCTTCAGCTTCTTGTTCTATTTTTTAATTTTTCTGTTATGATTTTTCTGGGAATGGAAATTACCACTTTTAAGCAACTTAAAATCCCCCATTTAAAATCTCCTCCAAAAAAGAATGGACAGGCAGCCATTTAACATTTTCCTCTTGAGGATCTGCTAAAGGCAAGTGTATTCTCACAGAATTCAGTAACAGCACATCTCATTACTTCCTCCCCCACATTAAGAAAACAGTCCAGATTCACTTCATGATGGTCAAAGCCCATGAAATTAATTTATCTGCAGAGACAACTGTTCTGGCAGAACTAAGTGGCAACTGAGGACTCTCAGAAGAGATGTGTCAATTATGTAATATCCATCTCTCCAAAGAAAAGGCTTTTATTATTGAATAAGTCCATACTTTTATAAATTCACTTTTACACTACAATATTCAAGATGAACATGAGCATTTTTATGTCCATCCTAACAGGTACTGCATGAGGGAGAAGCCTGTATTACAGCTCTGATCCTACAAACTGCCTAGTTTGGCAGAGGCATAGCTTATTATTAATTACACAGAACAGTTTCAATTCTTTAATGCATAGGGGGATGGCAAGAAGACTTTGGTTCAAGGGAACAGGGTCTGGAGCAGGATAGCAGGAGTCATGCTGTCAGTTACTCTGGTTTTATATGACTTGGGTAGTTACAAGTAGCTGCAGCTCCACAGAAGATACCTTGCAAGAGCTTGCTGTGGGCAACAGAACCCCAAGGTATTAAAATAGTTAATGTCTTTAAGTAAAACAAGCTGTACACAGAAGAACTCCAGATGCAAAACACTGAGGGGAACAATGAACTAAAATGGAGATAACTGCTTTTTCCAGAGCTCTGCAACCTCATGCAAGAGACAAGAGCAATTTTCATTTTCAAGGAAAGGAATCAGAGACAAGGGAGTGTGCACTTCTGCTACCTATAACATTGAGGCAATTGCTTAGTTTTTCATGGGTAACCACCTTTCTTTTGGGATCAAATCTCAAAACTTACACCTTCCAAGTTGTGTCTGTGTATCTAAAAAATCTAGTTAAAGCACACAGCTCTGCACGTGGCTCCCAACCTGAATGCAGTCTCCAGCCTCCTGCTGCCATTCTAGGTCCAGCTGTCCTGCAAAAACACTGCTTAACACACCCAAGCTCCTTCCATACCAGAGGAAACCCCTTTCCCCAACCCCATGGGTTGTTAGGGTTTCACAAAGAAGGGAAATTTTCACACAGTTGGGCAAACCCAGAGTTTGTGCACCATGACTAACCAAACTGGGCTCTCTTTACCAAGCAGCAAGTGCAGAACGGAGAGCACAGCTCTCTCTTGCCAACAGGAAGGTTTTCCAATCTAAGAGGGGGAAGAGGTGTTGGAAGGGAATTAACACATCTAGAGCATAAAACATATCCCCAGTAGTAAAGTGCTAGCAATACAGGAATACCTTCATTCCCAGCCTGGTTGATTTTCCTTTCCATAGACCTGACTTAAAGAGACCAGAGCTAGTAAAGGAACCCCAGTGTGCGATGTGGGCACCGTGCCCCTCAGAGTTGCAGCTGGAGCAGCAGATGTGACTATTGGCACGGGAACTATTCCTTCCTCAGACAAACAAGCTAAAGTGATAAAATCTTATAGGCACAAAACACGTTAAGTTACACAAGTCGAGTTGAGCTACCATGACAGAAATCACACTGCTGGTATGTGATGTAGATCTGATCTTAATCTAAAACTTTCAAAATGAAACCTTCATCTTAGAGACTTCTTAGCAACACAAATGTTTTTTCTTTAAAATAAAAGTGTTTCTAGCAGTGATATTTGGATAGTACCTGAATAATCATCCTTATCCACAACAGCCTCTAGGTTTATCAAAGTAGAAACTCTAATTCTTTCCTATCTCATCTCACTTATCACTCAGAGCTTGCTGCATTACAGTTGTACTAAAGGCTTCCAACTTGGTGCCTATTATTAGCTGTTTAAACCCATTTTTTGGGATTCAGATAACTGTTTGTGGCAAATTTAACTGTAATTATAAGTACACATTCTGCTCTTGATGAAGACAACAAGACAGTATGAGGAATGAGCCTTACACAGAGATGTTATCAAGAATTAAAACATTTATGCCATTTCTATAAAAGCTGCACCCAAAAAGCTAAGTTTAAAATGCTCTTGGAATCAAGACTCAAATATCTGGAAAATAAAGTAGGCCAGAACTCTATTGCTTTTTACTGTCTCTGAAGACATCATGTCAACACCACCTATACTCAACTGTAATTACATTTCCTGACCTTTTTTTACAGATTTTCCCTTCCCCAAATGCTTCTGTTATCAAAGGCAAAAGGAAAAGAAAAAATACAGGGCTGTTTCTAGGGGGGTAAAAGGACTTGAATGGTTTTCCCAACCCTAACCTCATTCACCTCCAGCTTCTACACCCTTCACATCTCCCTTGGCCCTAGTGTTTAAAGACTGAGCCCCAAACTCTCAACATTGGTCCAACAGAATGACTGCCCCTGTGGAAATGCTATGGCAGAAATACCTCTCCTTGGTGCACCAGCAGCCAGTTGGGATGTCTCTCAAACAGAAGTAGTCTCTGAACACCTTGATCATTGCCCAGGTGAGAGAGGGTTCAAATTCACCTTCTATCACTTCATCTCCCTCAGCAGCTTCTCTGTCAGATTACTGATTACTTTGCTTCTTCCATGTGCACTTACAGTGAAATCTGGATAGAAACGCTATCCTGAAAGCTCTTATTCCACTTCCAACATTATTTTTAATCTCTACCAACATTTTACAGATCCTTTCATACATAATTTGCTGGAGCATTTTAAGATTGGCCTCAAAAAAGCCTTACAAGAACAAAAGCTATCCTATTAAAAGGTCATTTGCCTTTACTTATGTATGATGTATTAAATTTGTATATCCAGTTTTGTTGGAAAATGAAAGAATTTTTTTCTGCTGAGGTTTTCTTACTTTACTCATTATAAATGCAAGGGAAACATGTCCTATGAGTAGAATTTAATTTATTTATGAATTAGTTGACTAATAAAATGAACCTACAAGCAAAGTGCATCAGTTCTTGAAGAGTGTCAGGCCTTATAGGGCACATTAGAGTTATATTGGTCATTTACTGAAGGCATTTGTTTCAAATTGCTGCCAAGGGTATCTATAGACAAATTACAGCAAACGTGCTTGTTCTCAGGAAAAGACATTTTGCTCTCCATCTTAACATGGGAAATTGGGCTTGAGTTGGACTAACTGCCTCTTCTCCAGACTACAGCACAAGGATGTCTCTCTTGTAAGACACAATTAACTTCAAAATAAAAGAAAAACTTGAGTTTGCAGACTTCCCCCCCCACCTTGTAAATTAGTTTACTGAACAGGAAAAGCAGGTGTTCAGCTACCACAGTGTGTGACAATGGCCATAACTTGGAAAATTCTACATTTTAAGAGATTTGTGTATCTAAGGATTCAGAAAAGCCTTCCAAGTCAATATTTGATTTGGGTGTCAAGTGCTGTGCTTGTCTGTGCACTTTTCACCCGAGATACACCATCTGCCTTTGAGTACTGATACATCCATTTGATGGCAAAGATGAGGAAAGAATATTCAAAGCATGAGAACAGCCAGTCCACTCCCACCCCCAGAGGGGCTAGTTTATAAAGTTGGTATAAACCTTGAAAACCAGGCAGTTAATGGACACAAGGGATTAACCTGTGAGACCAGATTTATTCCTAGAGCTGCTGTATACTTCCATTCCATGCTTCATTTTTAATAAATGTGTAAGTTGCACAAACCCTAAGTACATAGCTTTACCACAAATGCAACCAGCTATGCCCTGATAAGTTGTATCTCATGAACTGAGGACAACTTCAGTTTGTCAAAACCCTTGCTGTGTCTGAAGTCCAAAAGGTAGCTATTATTTTAAACCTAACCTATGTTTTACCCACTTCAGATATTTTAAAAGTCTTTCACATATAAATAACCTGCAGCTGTTAGGCTCTATTTAGGAACATGCAGGCTGCAAGGATGGGCAGATCAGGATAAATTGCAATAAAATTGTTGCAAGCGTGCAAGGCTTTGGGCTTTTGGAGAGTGGTATTTTTAGATTGAGGTCTGAAGAATTACTCTAGGACATCAGGCTGAACAGTCAGGGCATCAGAAGGGGAAAATGTCAGCAGAGGAGGGTCTGGATAGCTTAAGCTGTTGAAAGTGCCTGAATGTGATTCTTCCCAAGCAAATAAATATGCAGTCTGCATCTGTTCCTGGGTTTTCACTGAAAATGAGAAAATAATCTCTCCATATGCAAGATACAACCCAGTGCATTAAAAAAAGGCATTGAGCAGTCTTTTCAGACAAACTAAAGCAATTGGGGAAAAAAAAATAATAATTATGCTTATGAAATACCAGTGAGAGCTTTCATCTCCCTGGTCTTCCTAAAGTTTCTCTGACAAAGAGACTTAATAACATTTAAGTTGAGAAAAACATTTGACACAGGGGCACTGGGTTCCAGAATAAGTAAGATTGCTTGTGGTTTTAAGAAATTACCAACTCTCCTCATCTACCTTTTAGCTACCTTATTTCCTCAGATCTAAAAAGCACTGCCACTAAAACTAAACAGTATAAAACACCGACAAATTGACAACCTAATTTTTCTTTTCTAAAGCACTTCATAGTGTACAAAATGTTGCTTTTGAACTTTTCTGGCTTTTTCACTTTTCAGAGAACAGCCAGAAGTGCCACTGCACTGACTAGAGGGAGGGGTATAAAGGCAACCTGGGCAGAAGCACAGTTCAAAGAATGGGATGAACACAAACGCAGTGTGATGCTGTGACATCCTTAAAACTGAGCACCGAGACCTGGCACCTTCCAGGGAGGAAGTCCAAAGCTAAGGATGCCAATGCCAAGCTGTCTTCCCTCAAGACCAAAGTTACAGGTTGGAGAGCCAAGGCTACCAAGTAAAACCCACTGGAGCACAAGGAAGTACCTGACACACTAAACAGGAGGACCTTCACTGTTCACAAGGGAATTTAACTTCTTCCTACTGGTTCCCAAAATGCTGTCTCTTCTGTTACACTTACGTGCTGCATTTAAATTTGCTTCCCAGTTCCTGAATTAAATTGTTTTAACAGAATTCAGGTAGAGTAGTAGGTAGTTAATGGACTGTTAGTACAGAGCAATCTTGAAAGCTATCTTTGAAATGTATTATTCAACCGAGAAAAGTCTCATTCTACTATTTTACCATTTCTCAGTTTTCCAAGGACAGGATAAGGGTGTTACATTTTACTGTGTGAGAAACAAATTAGATGGAAGCCCTCTGGGACTGGGCTTTGGTATGGTTTCTCTAAAAGACAGAGACCCAAGTGGCAAATCATATTTTTGTGGTTGTTGCACCTTCTGGTCAAATTTGGCAGCCTGGACATGAGGAACCACAAAGCAGACAGTGCTCTGCTGCCAACAAGGGAACATTTAAAAATAAAATTACCCAAATCATGGGCTTGTATCTCTTTACAGCTCCTTGGAGGGTCTGTAAACACCTCTGCACTGCAGGAGTGAGAACTTCCCATGCTAACCCAGTGCAGAGCCAGCACTGCCACTCTTCCCATCTAGTCAACACATGCAACAGTTTAGTGTCAAGAAAGAGAAATGCACATGTACCTCGCATTGCCCTCTAGTGGCTGGTTCACCAGGAGAGCAGCACTGACTCCCTCTTGGTAACAGGAGAAAGTGGTACTAAATTTAAGGTATAAAACTTCTCACTAATTCATCTGGGGATCTGCTGAGTTACCCAGTGCAGTGCAGCTATCCCATGTGCTTGTCTTCCCATCCCTTGGCATTAAACCTTCTCTTTCACATCATCTACACGCACAAGAGCCTGTAACTCACAGTGTGGTACACTACACAGCTCCATGCTGTGCTGCAGCTCGAGTCACTCAGCAGCATTTCTCAGGGTAGTTATGATAAACTCCCTGGCACAATGATCTTCCACTGGAAGCAGGTGGAAGCAATCCCTTCTCATCTCCCCAAGCGGAACATCTTCTGTTCTGCTCTTATATAATCTTTTGTTACTCCTCTGGACACCTCAGTTGAGTTTTCTGCCTGAGAGTAGAAATCAGATAGGACCTTGCAAGCATCCTTCTTCCATTCTGGCAGAGACACACTGAGACAATGTAAGTGCAACCCATCCCAACCTGTCTTCCTTCACAGTAAATCTGACATTGCCTACAACTCCACAATGGCTCTCTATTCCCTTGAGAAAAGGGCCCTGCAGGAGCACTAATCTCTTTCTCTTGGAGCCAAGTGTAGATATTAATCCATCTACATTCATGATAGAGGTTTATAAGCCATCTAGATCATGCTACTCTATAGCTATAGTTACATTTTAGACAGCAAAAGCAATAAGCAAGCCTTCAAAAAGTTGTTGCAGCAGCATATCATTTTAGCAGAACCTTTTGATGCCAGTCAGAAATATTGTTTAATGCACAATTCCAGGGTAATAGTCTCTCTTGAAAGACAGACTGTTTGGCTGCATAGAGGTTCTGTAAAACTCATTTGCAGCTTGGCATTTTGCACACAAGGTAAAGGTCACTAGAAACAGCTCTTACATGCAAGTGTGGACAGCCACCCATTGCTTTTCAGACAGCACATGTGTTCTGAAGGTGCAGGGAGGAAGGGCTCACCTAGTAAAGGCAGGAGGGAGGCTCGAGGACAGAGCAGTGCAATTACTCCTTTGTAATTATTCCGACAAACTCCATGTGTGGACACACATCCACTGAAGATATGGCAGAAGAGGCACTGCTATTGTTATGCCAGCCAACTTCTCCTGTAAACAAGCCCTGAAAATTTTCTAGATAAATTAGGCTTGCAATATGAAGGGAGGCTTTAGACAAAACATGCTTCAAGATGTTCTCACTACTGCACCTGGAATGGTCATATCCTGCTGGTGAGGCAGGGGACAGCAGCACTGTCTTCCACTGGTTCCTTTATGAAATAATGTTAGTTCCTTAAAATTCAGAATAAAATAACTTGGAAGCTATATGAAGATGCCATTTTCATTGAAATGCTGCAGGCCAGAAGTAAAGAAGAATGGATACCTCAAAAAAATTAAGAGATTTGCATAGCTTAGACAGCAACTCTGAAGAGCTGGACCAGCTTGATGCACCCCAAACTATGGGGCAGTTGCACATCATGCTCAGAATCCCCAAGGCTTTAAAAAAGTGAGAAAAATATCTTGAGCAAGAGTCAGAAATTACTTTTTCTGATGTTCGATAAAAGTCTTATTCTTGAGTAATTTAAATCTGTCAAGTTGTGTTGAAAGTATTCCCTGTGAGCCCAGGAGACACATGGACTCAATTATCAAATGCAGTGATACCAAGAGAGCAAAAATACATTAACCAGTATCTGATTGTTCCCTGGTAGCTGCTGAGGTTAAACACTCGAGCCAGCTGATGCCTCACAGCACACTCAAGTGTGCAGGGGGAGTTTTTGAAGTCTATTCCTAGTGGCATGTTTCTTCAACAATACCTACAGTTGTTTGTTCCTTGCCATTTAGCATCAACAGGAACAAAAACCTCATGCAAAAACAACTGGAAGAGAACAAGGTTACCGAGATGCATACAGGGGTGTGAACTTGCACTGCTTCTCGTGAAGGCTCTACTTGTTGGAAGACTATTACCTTTAGTGGAAGACTAATGACCTTTAATGAATTTTAGTTAAGACAGGTCAGACCCATTAAAGCTGATCTTTCCACCTTATTAGCTTTAGTCTTCAGTAACACTAGTTAGAGAGCCTTTGGGTTTTTATTAAAGGTGCCAGGGATCGCTTTTGTTTTTACTGTTTTTTGTCTGTTGTTTGCTCTTCACACAAACAAGCAGGTTTGCATTCTGAAAGTTTGCACCTAAAAGACCTGTTTATATACACTGGTATTTTACTGAGAAGAAAAAACCTCCAGACTTGAAGCAAAGGACAATCATGCCAGTCTCCCTTACTCCATATCTCCATCTCCAACTAGCTAATCAACTAAAGAAAACATCACAATATACTCACATTGTACAGTATTTAAAACTACATGGGCTATGTAACAATAACTGTTGGGTTTTTATAAGCTTATATTTTTAAATAAATATTAAACTGTATTTAAATTCATTCCAATGAAATTTTAAAAGCAAATTTATTACAGAATATGCTGTTTGCTTCAACGTAATTGAAAAATGTGTTTTGCCTATTCCTGCCTTAATTTAACAAGCGATTATTTCATTTTAATTTGTACCATCTTACCTCAATCAGTTTGTTGGCATGTTCACGGAAAACTTGGGCATATTCTTTAACTTCTTTTTCATTCCCATTCTTGGCAGCTTCAATCAATACTAAAAGTGGAACATTTGTTTCCAGAAAAGAGTCTGATACGTGGTCCATAACAGCTTTGCGGAGCTAAAATAAATATAAAATAATGAGTTATTTTTCAGCAATGTTCCACTGCTGCTTTCCATTTACTGTATTCATATGTAAAGCTTAAGTACTTTTGTCATTGATCCTTTTTTCTTTGTGTGACCAAAGATTTTCCTGCACTATGTCTTGCCTATACACTTTTGCTTCAATTTAAATTAAATCTCCTTTAAAAAAAAAATAAAAAAATGTGTTATATAAGTGCAAGTCACCAGTTTGGCCACAAATATTGATTTAGCAGCTCATGTTGGTTTTGCCTGAGTAAATTTGCTGTTTTCCCTCAGCTGATTAAACAACATGCTGATTTAACTTCTATTTTTCTACTGGAATAAAAACATTTTTCTGCAAACTTGTTCCATATTCACATATACTTGAAGAGGCAAATCTATTGCTTTAAAAAAACAAATGGACAAAAGATTGATGTTACATACAGCCCTCAAAGAAAATAGGCTCTCAAAAATGAATACTGTCAGAATTACAAAATGTACCTGATTATGTTCAAAATGTATAAAAAGAAAGGAGCTGGGTTTTTATTTTTTTTAAATCTCTCTTGCCAGGAGGATGATTAAAACCCAACATCTTTATTACCCAGTTAACAGGGGAATACACTTCCACCCCATGTTTCCCCATGAGCCAGGCACTGGAAGCTCCTAGCTTTTAATTCATTAAAGCAGCAGCAGGCAAATCCACTGCCCACTAGAAACAAATCAACAGATCACATATTTCCAAGAGGGTAAACATGCAGAAATGCTCTCACTTATCTCAACATGTACCAACTTTATGCATCAATTACCTGTCTGCGCAGGTCTCTGGTCTTTTTGGTCATTTTATCAATTGCAGAGTTCAGTGCATCACTCCTTTCTTTGCGTCCAGCCTGGAAGGAAGACAAGAGATGATGAGCTAAATGGGGATTCAAGGTCTCCAAGTGAAACCAGCATTATTCATTTCAAGTACACTGTCAGTTTGGTTTTGTTGTGGTTTTTTTTAAAAGTGATTATGTACGCTAGAAGTAAATTCTGCACCTCCCTGGTAAAGCCTTTCCTGGCCAGTTTGGGCAGCACAGGAACATCTGACATCTTAAGATTCTGTCTTTGACCATCTTCAGCTTTCTTTCAGAACAAAAGGTTTGTTTCATGATTGTAGATATCTTTTCACTCCTCATCAGCCAGAGACTATGTCCAACCTTGAGTTTTAGATTTCTCTTTTCTGCCAGCTCTGTCAGCCACCCCATGGCGGGCACTACATGGAGCCCAGCACAAACCTGCTTCAACCCACAACCTTCCCTGGCCTTGGCTGTCGAGATGGCCCAAGGCCAGAGGTCTGCACACAAACATCTCACACGCTGCCTTGGCCCTGCAGGCACCAGCACCACACAGAGCAGTCCAAAGGGCTGTGCATCTGATACAACCATGCACCCTTACACACCTTCACACCCAGCTATCACAGAAGACTGCTCTTCAGCAGGCAGTCAAAAGCCCAAAAATCAATTAACCTAAAGGTAAAAATCTTTAGAAAGCATTTGTCAGGGATGAAATCCAACATTTCAAGTAGGTATCCAGGCCCACCTACTGAGAGCTGGATTTCAGCAAGGTTGGATACAGTGAGTTCTGCATTAACCCTGTTGTTAAAGGGGGCAAGAGGCCAAGAAGCAGCAGCAGCTTCTCTCTTTCTAAGCAGAAGTTGGGTCAAAAATATCCTAATTTATATCAAACTGGGAGCACCAGGTAGAACAATGGTGGCAGCCTGCTTTTGCTGGGAGTCTTTTTTCCTATATAATATAGCTTATATTAGAGTTTTGAAACACACTTCATGCAACCACAATCCAATTTCTGAAGTTCTAAGCCACAATCAATATAATTATCCTGTTGAGAAGAAAAACCATTTAGCAGCACTAAAGTGAGAGTATGCCAGTTATCAATTCTCCAGATGACAGCCTGCTTAGCAATACCTGGATGGGCAGCCTTTAATCTGAAACATTTGAGTCCACTCTACAGCAGAAATAAAAATTAAACAAAATTGGGAGGGAAGCGGAGAAGAATTAGGATGTTTTAGTGTCATTATAGTTTAATGAATTATTGAAGATTTGTCACCTCCTGAAGTAATCAAGTAATGTAATTCTCATCACAAAAGGTAGTTACCTTTTGAAATTAAAACCCAGGCGCTCACTCTGACTACACCACAGCTTTCAGCAGGCACGGCGCTGGCCCATTCTTCACTCCACGCTCAAAAATGAAAGCCAAAGTCTCCAAATAAAAGATTAATGTTACTTATTTATTTTATCCTTGCCATGCTTGGCAGACATGAGAACCGAGAAGCAGTCAGGCTACACAGTCCCTGTTTAGCTTGCACTGAACGTGGTCACTTCACCCCCAGTGCAGCCCCAAGCGTGCCTGTTGGTGCTGCCTGCACCCCGAGGAGGGCACCAGCCGAGTCACCTGAAAATCTGGAATCTGCCAGCTGGCACTGCATCAACTCAAGCCCTGCTCTGAGACAAAAACCTGCAGCTTTCTGATGCTTTCATGCCATTTTACCTATTGCAATGTGACCATTTTCCTGAGCCCATGGAACTCCCCTGAACATGAAGGTGTTTTTTTCCAGGAATATCTTTCGATCTAAGACGTATGCTCATCTATTACGTAGAAAGCCAAGCATTCAGCTAGTCCAAGAAAAGGCATTTTACTTCTCCCTGGGTGCCCCTACATTACCATTTAAACATGAAGCAGGAGCACACTTTTGAAGTGAGTCCACCCATTGTTTCCACTTTGCTGTCCCTGACTTTACAGCCCAGGACACCCTTGCTGCTGGAGGACCAACTGCCTTTCAGATGAGAGGAAAACTACGAGATGGCTTCCACTAATGGACATTCAGTTCATGAGACCAGACCACAGCCAGTCCTGTGCAAAATGCCCTTAAAATCATATAATGTATACATTAGAGCCTTAAACAGCACCAGTTTCATACTGTTGATCCCTTCCTATTAAGCTCCACCACGCATCAGCACAGAAAGAGCCGTATAACCTAAACCCATTAGATTTTAACAAAGCAGTTTATTTCCATCTCATTGGCATTCACAAATTTTAGTACAGAAGCTCTTCAAAACCAGAATTTCCCTCTGAAAGTTGCAACGTAAGATGTCCTGCTACTGTAGCTGCAGTAATTTAACAACTCAGAGCATACAGCTCTTAACCTGGCTCCTTCGACAGGGCTGGTGCAGCAGGGCAGGAGAAGAGGCTGAACATGAGGAACACCTGCAGGTCTGCAGCTAGAGAAGAACCTTGTTGTTATTTATCATCTCAGCTGATTCTAACCAAGGTCTTGGGCCAGAGACAAGAATCTCTTGCCCATCTCAAGTTTCTTGACTTTTTTTGCAAAAAAATGAAACATTAACTGTGGGACCAACTACACCAGGCTAGGTCCAAGCACAGTCAGCTACTGGGGCAGTGGCCACCAGAGCACATCACAAGCTGTAGAGTCTGAAGCTGCATGAGCCCTCCAGGCCATGTAAAACCACTGAAGATCCTTGACCACACCAGTCACTCATTCCAGGTGCTTCCACACCCCATGAGTTTTGCCCATTGGTTCCACACTACCAGCTCAAACAAGACTTGAGCGATTACTCACTCTGAAGTAATAAATACTGTATTAAATGCTCCAAGCAACAGCTTACCACCTCTGGATAATTCATCCAGTAGCCAATTATCCTATTAAAAAATGGCCCTAGCTTCTAGTCCAAAGTACAACTTCTGCTCACTAGTGACCCAGCAGCACAAAACATCCCAGCTCATTCACAACAGTGAAGCCTGAATATTGCAGATTACTAATAGGATTTTTAGATATTCACCACAAAGCTCTGCTGATGGAATCACAAGCTCTGCAGTCAGTTGTACAATAAGATAATAATAGATTTAACAGGGTCACAACTACGTCAGTCATTTTGCAGTATGATACTGCAGCTTTGACCAGTATCGCAGATAATATATTTATCCACAGTGCAAATTTACTTTAAATTAAATCAGATCTTTATCAAAGAGGCTAGAATTGGTGTTAAAAATTGCTCCTTTCCCTCACTCCCTGTAATCTCCACCATCATTGCTACCCTGCTTGGAAAGCAATACAAGCAGTCAATGTCACATCCTTGCTGTTCCAGCTCACACAGCTATCCCCACCAGCGTGTGTTTTAATGGCTTGAAGCAAAGAAAGGGGATTTGTACACAGGGAGGCAAGTGGAATCACCATCTCTGTCACAAAGCATTCCCTTTGTAGGCCTGCAATCTGAATTAAAAGGAAAAAAACCCTAAACAACTGAACCAAGTTTTTTCTACAGCTAATGATATTAAAATCTAACCCCAAGTGATTTATAAAGGTAACAGGGCATGGTGGTGGCAGTGTGTGAACACTGTCTGAAAGCCACCGGGATCACACGTATCACAATGAGTTACCCAAAGCCATGTTTGTGTTGCTAATCATCATCATCAGTCTGGGCTAAGAGAAGCTCACAGAGCTACTAGGAGACACTGGTTTCTACCTGGCACGAGTCCTCACAGCACACCCATCCCGGCAGAGCCAAGCATCCCTTCTCCCCAAATCAGCATGCAGATGTGAGCCAGGTGTGCCACCACTGCGTGACCGAGAGCCACCACTGACCTAAAAAATGATGCTCTAAAAATGATGCGTTGCAGTGAGGTTTCTGCTTCAGGTAACCTGTGAATGGCCTTCTGAGCTATTCATCCAACAGGCAGCATGGTGGCTAATGATGGTGATTTAACAAGTGACAAATGAGTGTCTGGCACACCTTCCTCCGGGCAGGACTGTGCAGGAAGCTGTATGTCAGCATGGCACTGCTGAGCACTGCTTTGTGTGGAGGCAGGAGATTTAGTGCTTGGATCCAGCTTGTCACAGGCTGCATTTTTGCCTTTACACCTAGCCTAATTACATGGCTGCAAAGGATAACTGTCCATATTCCTCTATTACCAGGATACAAGGGCTGCAAACAAATTCCAGATATAGTAGTGCTGATTCAAGACCAGGAAGGTTGAGCTGCACAGTGTTAACACATGGATTTCAGCAGTGTCTTCATATCTGAGATCTGATGGTTGAGGAAGCAGGACTATATGCTGGTTTGTTGTAGGAAGGAATCTTCCATAGTGAACCCACAGCTCACCAAAGCACAGGGGCTGCCTGGCATCATCTAGTGTCCAGCATGAACCGGAATCAGAATAGATGCCTGCAGTGCCCTCCTGCACAGCTTGCCATGCCAAGAGTCCCTCCCCACTGTCAGGCTACAGCCATGGTGGCCCCACACTCCCCTCAGCACCCAGGGAAAGGGAAGGCTGGGTCTTAGACTAATCCTGGGACAAGGAGGAATTAAAATATGCAGCCAGTGCCAGGTGCAGAGTTGTCAGACAGGGAGGTGACAGTCACCACACTACACTGCAGCACACTTGTGTCCTTTGCTCTCAAGAAGACAACAACACCCAAACTATGGTGCCCTGTCCCATCCCTTCCACCGTCCTTGCCTGAAGGATCTCTGCAGCTAGCCTGATAAGCTGGACCTGGCTGTTGATGATGCATCACCTTAGACATGCCTTTTTCTTGTCTGTCCACTTCACAGGACTCACTGCTCACCCAGCTCCATAGTAGCGTGTCCAAGTGACTGCACACACAGGAATGTCACAGGCACATGTCTGTGCTCGTCTCCTTCACCTCACAGCCTGACTGACACAGCACAAAGGCTCTCTTTGCAAAAGAGCAGGAAATACTTCCATGATCCCTGATGTGCCAAATTAACACATTCATTTCTTCAGGCAGAAGAGTGAGCTTCTGCATGGTGCCACACACATGGCTGCAGGGCAACCCCAGCTGTGCCCACAACTCCAGGGCTTGCTATCCTCCAAGCCCACAGCACAAGAAACTCATGCTGCCCACTCCACATCAACTAAAATTAGCTTATTCATTGCTCTTAATCCACTAGGAAGGCTTCCACAAGATGTCAGCCTAACTAAATGACAAGACTACCCTTGGGGTGCAATACTACATCTACCAGGAAAACTAGTTCTGCTGCTGGAGGAGACGGGTAAGAGAGAAGCTCCCACAAGGGTTCTCTGGTCCTGGCAAGCCTCTTCCTGCGGCGGACAAGCCATTTTCCATCTCCAAGTTGCAGGTGATGATTCGTGCCATTACCTCAGAGCGCCTGCTCTGGCAGGAGTCCCCAGATGGCACTCATCTCTGGTTCTCCTCGGCACACAAGGGAGTTTTCACTCTCGGAGAAACGCAATTGCGTGAGCTTTGTTGACAGCTGGAGTTTATTCCCAGCCTACTGCACCTTAACACCCCGGCAGCTCCCAAGGAACAACATGAACATTGCCACAGAGTTCTAGACTTCAGAGAATCAGACACACACTTTCAGCATTATCTGCTGCTTCACAAGTGCCCATAGAAACATGTTTCGCTAAGAAAAGCACCCATAGAGTTCGTATTAATGGTTTCCCAAACAGGAAACTCTCTGGCAAGGTGCTAAATAGCCCTTGTTTGGTTCCAGGCCAAAGAACAGAGAGCAACTTACCATGTTTGAACATTGACTCTTAACTCTGTGCCAAATTACACAATCTTCACGTGGGAGGAACATACCAACAGATACTGATGCAAAAAAGCAAAACGTTTCCAAAAGACACCAAATTTCAGCCGTCTGGTAATAATGAAAAGAGGTAGCACAGAAGAGGAGCAACACTTGACCTTACAGCCACTGTCTTTTTATTAATTACACCCTTTGACGTGTCTTTTTTAAACATTACGTTACCATATTTAAATGTTATTAACAGTCAAATCAACACTTCAAGTCAGGACTTTGCACCAGATGAGCTGCCATGGGAAGCACAAGGCAGGTACTTGGGTGTAGTGGTTCCATCAGACAGCTGGCAGCTGACAGCTATGGCTGGGTGTCAGCTTCTGTACTTCTACAGTGAACATGAAATGTGAAGAAACTCTTTAAACAGGTTTATGTAATTTCTTTACATGTATTTCTTTCTCTTTACAGCAAATGTGAAAATATTTACCACAGCAGAGCAATTTGAGTTTATCTAGCATTTCCTAACACACTATCATTAAAGACAGTTCATTTCCTGATGGGTTGGAGGTAGAGTTTTTTTGCTTTGCTTTTGGGTGGGTTTGGGGTTTACTTTTTTTTTTTTTTTTTAAATAAGAGCTCACCTGCTCCATCCCTTTATTTCCACTTAGCTCTTCCCTTCAGCCTGCTCTGGATGGACAGCCCACCACAGAAAGGAACTACTGCAGTTAGTATTACAATTACACTATAGGACAGCATAGGAAGAAGCAGGCAGAAAACAGCTATTCTTATTTAAACTAAGTACCCCTATGGGATCGAAGCTTAAGAAGAGAGGTAAATGGCCATTTTGAAAGAATATCTTCTTTTGAAACAATTAAATCATCTTCCTCCATCAGGATGGAGTTTGGTATTCTCAGATCACCCAACATCTTGAGGTTGTGATACCTTGCCACTACAGAGCAAACATTTTCTAGTGTCTTGTACTACATTATTGCTTTATATCTCAAGTGAAAATAAAAAAGCCTACTTAAGTTGTTTGGAGCAGGAAACTAATGCCTCCCTTCCTCATCCACAGCAACTCAAAGCCAGAGCAGCTGCTCTGAAGGCTTTCCCCTACATGCATACAATATTTCCAAAATCCTAAAAAAAATTCAAATCAAGTCTGTTCATGTACCTTTCAGCAGCACAATTTGCTCCAGCTGAAAGGGCGATGAACTTTTAAAACAAGTAGCCATGACAGCATTTGCCTCCTCCACGCCATGTGTGCTCTGTCCAGAGACTGGCTCAACTGCGATGGCACCAACAGTTTTGCAGGGCCCCTGTTTCTGCAAACAGACATTTTTGCTACTCTGAAACACTCAGCATAATGTTCATCAACCTGCTAATGAAAATACTGCCCTCCCTTTCACAGGTGGCATATGACACCAGAATGTACCTGGCCTCCACAAGGAAACCCTCCAACGGCTTTGAGCACCAACGGCAAATGCCAACCTCACGGTCTCCTCTCTCGCACTCCAGTCCCCAGGAAAAAGCAAATACATAAGCCACCATCTGGGGGGGGAGGGGGAGCAGATCCTCTAGTTTCATAACTGCATGCTGTCAAGCTGGATTCCAATTAAATTCTTCCTGTGCCCTAACACAAGCTCTGCTTCTTCCAGAAATTTCTCATCACCTGAAACACTTGGCCCTGTCCTTTGCTCCCGCGCTGTGTGCTGTACTTTCCAACACACCCTCCTCATCTCAACGACTGTCCTCTCCCCTTACCACTATTGCAGGGACCAGTCGCACGCAGTTGTTAGGTGTAGCTTTAAGCTGCCAAATTCCTCTCACTTCTGCAAAAAGCAGCGCTAACCAGCATCCTCTGTTCAAACTGTGCATACTCTGCATCTCAAAGTTCCTTTTCTGCAGCGTTATTTAAGGGAAAACAGGCAGCAGCCAGCACTGAGGCACTTCCAACCGCAGCTCTGCACTGCTTCTAATGCCAGCTGAATACAGCCAGCACAGATGTAGAAGGGGGGAATGGGGTGGTGCAAGTCTCTCCTGGTCCTTCTATCGCAGGGACGAAGAAGGACTCCTGCCTTGGATTTTCCCCCCTCCTCTATCAGTGGTCTTTAACACGATCACAGTATGCACCACAATGCTTTAAAACAGCAAAGCTTCTGGAAAACCCAAACAAAAGGAACGTCACCCGGTGACGTCAGCCTATACACAGCCCTGTGTGGTCGCAGCACATAAGCAAATCCATTCTTGTACTGCTTCCCTGAAAAGCTTTTCAGTAAATGCACTCATGCTACTACAGGAGCTTCTCTCAGCAATAAGCCACCCATCTGCCATCAACAAGTTAGGACTAAAGGAAGCCACAGCTGCGGAAAAAGAAAATGTGAGCTTCAATTAACCAGCTGAGCAGCCACAGAGGATGAAAACTTCTTTAAGCATTGATTTTAAAATTCCAGACCTGTCAGAGGAGATCAATCCCGTGATTTCAAAAGGAATATTCCAAGAGAGCATCGTGGATTCAATTTTGCACTGATATCAAAGGACACTAAGCCCAGTAAATTATTCAAAGGCTATCTTACATTAGAGCCTTTTACAGACTCACGGCGTTGAGTCTAAAACTACGACTGAATGCAACCTCCAATGTGCTCAAAAGAATGGGTAAGTTCCTGCCTTTCTATATACCTTGTATAATGAATGACTGGCTGTGCTTTAAGGAGCAGTTAGGTGCTAAAGCATATTTTTCTGCACTGAACCTTATGAAAAAAAAATGTTTTCTGATTCTGACACTGTAAATGCCCCGTAATAAGAGATAAAGACTCATCCTAAGTGTAATACCCAAGTATTCTGTGTTTCATAGTAAGTTGTTTCTTGCATTTAGAATTAGCTTGTCAGAAATGCATGGCAATGTTATCTGCAGTGAAATCTTCCGTGGTGATGTTCAAAGTATACTGATAAGGCTATCTTATCTTGTTGTTTTCCTAAATTATATTCTGCAGGCTTACATTTCAAGTGGCCATTAGGGGCTCGTATGCTGGCAGCACTATATGCAATGAGTATGGTTTTAAAAATGCTGCCTGCCTTGGGCATGGCTTGTCCACCAAAATGTCGCTGTGAGAAGCTGCTCTTTTACTGTGACTCTCAGGGGTTTCACTCAGTGCCAAACACCACTGAAAAGGGCTCGCTAGGTTTGTCACTGAGGCACAATTATATTTCTGAACTTGAAAGGGATCAATTTGCAAGCTTCAGTCAACTTACTTGGCTTCACTTAGATCATAATCAAATTGCAACAGTCAGAGAAGATTCTTTTCAAGGACTGTATAAACTTAAGGAATTAGTCTTAAGTTCCAACAAAATCTTTCATTTGCCAAACACAACTTTTAGCCAGCTGCTTAACCTGCAGAATTTGGACCTCTCTTTTAATCAGTTATCCTCTCTGCACCCCGAGCTCTTCTACGGTCTTCGCAAGCTACAGACCTTGCAGTTACGTTCCAACTCCCTGCGGACCATCCCGGTCCGCTTGTTCTGGGACTGTCGTAGCCTGGAGTTCCTGGATTTGAGCACAAACCGCTTGCGAAGTTTGGCTCGCAACGGATTTGCAGGATTAATCAAGCTGAGGGAGCTTCACCTAGAGTACAACCAGCTGACAAAGATTAATTTTGCTCACTTCCTCCGGCTGAGCAGCCTCCACACGCTCTTCTTGCAGTGGAACAAAATTAGCAACTTGACATGTGGGATGGAATGGACCTGGGGCACCTTAGAAAAGCTAGATTTGACTGGAAACGAGATCAAAGCCATCGACCTAACAGTCTTTGAAACTATGCCTAACCTTAAAACCCTCCTAATGGATAACAACAAGCTGACCACTCTGGATTCCAAGATCCTAAGTTCGCTGACAACCCTCACCACCGTGGGCCTCTCCGGCAATCTGTGGGAATGCAACCCAAAGATCTGCGCTTTGGCCACATGGTTGAGTGGCTTCCAAGGTCGGTGGGAGCACTCCATCCTCTGCCACAGCCCCGACCACACCCAGGGAGAGGATATTCTGGATGCAGTGTATGGTTTTCAGCTTTGCTGGAATTTATCAACTGTTGTTACGCCCGTGGCTACGACATTCCCAGCTCCGACCACCGAGTACACAAAAAGAACAAGCTCTTCTCATTTCCATATGGGAGACAAAGAGATTCCAACTACGGCAGGCATGGTTGTTACCACCGAAGAACCTTTCCCTGAGCCAAACAATGCCATCTTCACTCAGAGGGTAATTACAGGAACAATGGCTTTATTGTTTTCTTTCTTTTTTATCATTTTTATAGTGTTCATCTCCAGGAAGTGCTGCCCTCCCACGCTAAGAAGAATTAGGCAGTGCTCAATGATTCAAAACCACAGGCAGCTCCGATCCCAAACAAGGCTGCATATGGCAAATATGTCAGACCAAGGACCCTATAATGAATATGAACCCACCCATGAAGGACCCTTCATCATCATTAATGGCTACGGACAGTGCAAGTGCCAGCAGCTGCCCTATAAAGAATGTGAAGTATAATACCTACATGCCATCCCAAATTAAATCAGATAAGTAACCTATTTTAAAATTGTAAGGAACCTACACCAGATTCTAATTTTTACAAATGTTGACATAAAGCCTAATTTTCCAAGCTACTTAATGGAAACTTTGTTAATGGAGTGGTGCAGTATTTTTAAGTTTTTTTAAAAAAATAAATCCATAATATTTTCAGTGTTAAAAAAGCAATGATGACATTAAACTTGCACTCCTAACGTCTAAAAGTCTAAAAAACGCTCACCTCAAACTATGTAAAATGTTTCATGTTACGTAATTATATGACTGTGTGTAAATATTTATACCCAAGTCTCCACATCCTACTTTTTCTAAGGAAAACAGTCCAAGGGGAAGGATAGAGGATATCTGTACAGATATCTGCAAGGGGGACATACACTCCGTTTGTTCCACTGCAGCTGTAGGATCCCAAACACTCCAGCTGGCTCCGTTCACTCAAAGGCAGCCGTGGAGGAAGATCTTCCTCCTCTCATAATTTCACTCCAGTAAAAAAGGGGAGGGGAAACAAAACAAAACGAAAAGGCAACAAAGGTCCAGGTGGGGATTTAAGTGCATCGGGGGCCAGTGAATCTCTCTTAAATACAGGTTTCCCATCTGCATTCACAGTCTGTCTTGTTTAAACGGACCTTTGCTAAAGCTCAGGACAGACACGGAAAGGAGCAGTTCACACCATCACAAATTAGCAGGATGGTCACTAATTAGCAGGACGACTCTCCAGGCACTTACAAAGCAGGCAGCACAGCTTCGTTAGGAAGGCTCATTACAACGGGATCGATTCTAAATATGAAGTACATTAAATTCTTATCAGCTCTCTGGTTTGACTTGATGCTTTTCACCAATTCAGGCTAATTACTCGCCACTATGAATAAACGACGCGTCAACGTCTTTTCATGTGTAAATACCCTTAATGCAAGTATTTCTTAATTAAAAGTAAATATCAACTGTGAGGTTAAGAAGATGGAGGGAAGGAAGAAGCCTCTCTTTGTCCCCCCGCTAGCCTCCCAGCTGAGGCTTCCTCTTGCCTGGAAGCTATTTTCATGCTCTAACTCCACTGGTTTCTCTGGAGACAGAATTAGTCCCTGTGATATAAATGCTCACTTGCCCTCCTGTTTCAAAATTAAAGGTAATTACCAGTTAAAAAAATCAATAATTACATACCTTCTAATAAGTTAGGATAATATAACTAGTTTTTAGAATAGTTCACTGAAAAATGTTTCATTTCTTACTTGATACGGGACAGAATCTAAACTACTATGTCTTTTAAAAAATCATATATAAATATATATACACACACACTTCATTCTTAAGGAGTAATTTGCTTTCTTTAGCCAGAAGTACCATATTGCTATTATACTATATTATGAATTGATATGTAAATATTTGCAGATCTATGCAGCAATGCTGGTACTTGGATGCCAAGGGGGCAGGGGTGGGGGGTGGTCTGCAAAGGATTACATGATTTTTTAAGTCAACTGCTCAAATATTGTAAACATTCTAACCAAAGCTAAAAGAACCCAAGGGATGGAATTTTTATATATATATATAGATACATGTATGTATAATTAAAAAGATGTGTTGTGTCCAATTGCTGCAGTGTTAAACAACTACCAGCACACACCAAGAAAGAAAAAACTCCTCACAGTGTTGCCATACCTTGAAGAAAACAGTAATTACAGTATGCTAATTGTGTTGTACTAAACTATTCCGCAAAGTTTTTAAACAGAAAAAAAAATCACTGCATAAAAATCTGTCTGCTATTTCACTCTGCTTTTCTCTATCTGTATTACCAATTAGTGAGGTATTTAGGGTGCAATTATACAACAGTTTGATGTTTTATTGTGAAATGAATTTGTCCAAGGCAATTACAGTAAGATAAGTGTGACTTCTGTTAAGATTTTACATAAAGATTTTTCAGTTACTGGTTTTGAAGATATTAATTCACATAATTTTCCTTTTACATACAGTGCCCTTATTACAAAACAAATATTTTGTTTACTTTCCATGATTACTTTAATGGAAGAGATTCAGTGAAGCCTCATGGTTTTCAAGAGAAATCCCTCTGAACCCTCATAACCATTTACACTCCAACAAGTCAATTTACACCTATTCTAGGGAATCAACTACTGCTTTTAACTTAATACAACAAATCCTGCGGGGCAGGTGGACAAAGAGCAAATATTCTGTATTTAAGTAAATCGAGCCAGGCCAGACCTAAGATGATAAATACAAAGATGTATTGATATCCAAGGGTATTTAAGCTGCTTGTGGAAAGACTCGCTTCATTCCTTGCTATGAGTAAGTGCTCACAGCTCTTCCCTGATGCCCTGGCTTTTGCTCTGAGCGTGCATCCCCCTCTCAGCACCAACCTGCCTCTACCTGTGCACCTCTCCAAGTTAACTTTGTGTTAACCAACACCATGGTCTGCACCACTGGGAACCAGAAAGCAGACACTTTGGGGAATGATATTCACATACAGCTGTAGGGTGCCAGCAGCGACAAGTTATAACTGAGCTCATTAATTATACTGGCAGCCAAATAATCTTGCTACACTATCATCCACCATAAGATGTCAATACTGAACTCTGGTGTCCTCAGCTGCATTAACAACAAGGAATTCCACCTCTCTGCTCCACACACAGCAGAAATCCTTGCTCTAAGACAGTTCAAAAGTGTCCTGGTTTGAGCCAGGATGAAGCCAATTGTTGTCGAACCTGAGTCAAACGATAACAAAAAGGTACCATGTCAGTCTTCCACACAGGAACAAGAAGTGGCTGCTTGACTGAAGCACTGAGGCTCCTCCCAAGGAGGTGCTTTCCCAACACCTCAGCTCTGCACAGAAACCCACTCCATCTTTATTAGCTTCCAATTATACCCAAGAACAGTCAAGAGATGCTCCAGCAATGCTGGATTTAATCCTCTTCTCCACCCCAGCCACTGATACACATTTTCCAAGCATTAAAGCAGTGTTCCAGTGACTCTCCAAGCAAACACGGCCAGGCACCCAACTTCTCTACCCCACCAGCATCCCCAGTTTCCACTGGTCCTGCAGTGCTGCCTTAGCTCACAGACAGCCAAGCAGACCAGCAGACACAGCCTAGCACTGTTTCATTTTACTTTGACTCTCTGTACTACACACTAATACACAGCCAATCTCCCAAATGCTGTGGTTTAATGTCTGCCATTTCCAAAGCCACTTGTTGCCAGGTTCCAGGCGTAAGCAAAGCAATTCCACAAACATTACATTTAGGATAACAGGGATCATAAAACTTGCAGAATGTCATACACTAGCAGTGAAGTCAACTTAAATTCCCTAAGGAAGGACAGCAAACGGCAGGCAAAGCCATTGCTCTACACAAGGACACGACCACAGGCCGTTAATTTTTCAGGCTTTGTTCTGGTTTTTTTTGTTCTTAAAAAAAGTTAGTCTTCCATTCTCAATTGCTTGTGACTCTTCCAGGCAAGGAGGGTATCGTAATAACTGCATTACTCAGCAGTCCCTGATTTATTTTGTTTATGAAACAAGAACCATGATGATTTACTTCAAATTCATTGTATTTCAGTATGAGCAGTGGCTGATGATGAGAGGTTGCTTGCTTGCTCTCCCGAAATATCATCTCTGCTGCACAGCTTCAGTTTCTACAGGCACTAAAGGGCACTACAGGTGTTTCACCACCTCTAGGCACAGCCTCATGAGTGTGTTCAGGGCCCTTTAGAAATGAAAATTTCTTCTACTGCTCGTGATCATTGCCCCATCCAAAGATCTCCTCCAGCCCCACTGACCTCCAGCCAGCTTCTCCTCCTTCTCACCCTCACATTAGTGAAAAGCAAACCTAGCAGCACAAGTTCAGTTTTTGAGTCATCATCCTAGAACAGGTCTGAATTAATACTTTCAGCTCCCCTCTCATTAGTCACTCTGCATTAGATCATCGTTTAAATGCACACAACTAAAAATGACTTGATAAGGAGTAAAATAGGTTAGCATTTAGTCGCCAGCTGAAGTGTTCCTCTGCACAGGGCTTCCATCTCCTATCATAGAAACATAATTAATGCTGCTCTATCAATGTTTGGTTTTGTTTGCTTTTCCCCCAAGCAGAAATGATCTGATTTTCTCAGTGATAAGCCTACCCTGCATGCAAATCTAAGCATCTTAGCTTATGTCCTATTACTCCTCTTACAAGACAGTGGCCTATAGTCAACATGTAACATCAGAAATACCCAGTGGCTTTAAAACAGCAATCTGCACTACACACTTTTTAAAATGTGTTTAAGTTAATTTCCCTACTAGTTTAATGAAAATAAACATGATTTAATTTTCTGATCTGTGTAGCCATCAAAACCCATCTGTTCAGAGCTATGAAATCTACCCAGAAACCAAATTCCATTTTTCTTATGAAGTTTTCCATAAAAATTAAAAGTTCAGAGAGGAATATTGTAGTATTTCTCCTTCCTCCAAAAAAAGGAACAGTTGCACAGCAGCAGCAGCTCCTCCCCCTCTACACCTTCCTCCATTGAGAAGTCCCATATGCTAAAAAAGCCAGGCTTTGCTTTTTAAGCCATCACATTAGTAGGATGCTTAAAGACCATTCAGAATCAGCTGGAAATCCAGGATTTCACATCTTGCACAAAAACCTTTTGAGTGGTATCTAGGAAAAGGTGACAGAAGCTTTGACGGATGTCATCAAGCCTCAGATGGGGCAAAACTTTCTCTAAGGGCAAAATATCATGCAGCTTGTGCCTCTTTGGGGTAAGCAATGACAGGCTACATCCTTTAACCACTCCACTGTAAAAAAAAGCAAAAGCAAAACACACACCATTTTTCTTTGTGCTAATGAAGACAATAGTAAGTGAACTATTCTATTAGCTTTGCAACCACAGATTCAAAAAAAGTCCTAGAACCATTGTATCTAAATTCTGTCTGAAGAGCCAACTTCTGGCAGGAGGGGGTGTAAGTAATGGAGTAAAACAAAGTGCAGTGTACAGAAAAATTTTGTTATTAAAATTGTGTATACTGTAAAACTGAATTTGCCTCTTTCTTCCTCCCTCCCTTTTCAAACATAGGTGTCAAAAGCTCATTCCTCACAATACATAAAGACCAGTCTATAACCACTACCCAAAGCAGACAAGCCAGGTTTGGGTCAGTTCATTTGCCATAATCATACTGCACCTCCTGTTTTACTGCAATAGATGAGCTGGCCTGCACAGCTTCTTCCCAAACAAGATGTCTCTTGACTAGCAAAAATTGTTGGTATAAGCAAGGTGAGAGTGTGAAAACCAAACCCAAGCTGAACTCCTGGCTCTTGAGATTGAATACCTGTATCAGAAACAGCAGAGGCAGTAGTGTCCTCTCCAGCAAGACCTGGCAGTGGCTGCCTGCAGGGCTCCAAGACTGCCTCTGTCCCCAGCTGCTCCCCTTGAGTCTCCTGGTAGACCAACCATTGGTTGCTGTGCCAGCCAGGAGTGTGGCTTTTCCAAGAGAACCATCTTGCCAAGAATTTAGCGAGGACAAACACTCCGTGTAATTTTGAGATGTCAAACTAGCAAGACGTAACTTCAGCTTTGAATTGCAGCCATCGAGAAAGTGTCAGAGATACAAAATGTTCTTTCTAAGGGCTACTGCAAGGAACATAACATGTTCAAAATCATGGTGCTTCAACAGCATGAGAAAGATTTCTCATTTAGAGAACTGTGACAAGTTCACAGACACAGCCCAAAAGCCTTCATACAAGAGCTGAACAAAGAACCAGTTTCAGGATGTTCCAAGATGATTACATGCACCAAACTGCCAGCTAAAATCAGTTGAGTAACTAATCCATAGCTGCATTTACTTGTTTTTTGCAAAAGGTTTGGCTAGAACAATTTCTCAAGGGTTTTAAATGTCAGTTGGCTAACTGCTCCTCAAATCCTTCTAATGCCTCAAAGCAGCACATGATAAATCTATTTTCTTGAAACTGTCAAAGAGACTAATTTTGATATAAAAAGCATCTCAAATGCAAAACTAGTTGTCACAAGCAGAGGTAAGGTACTTTGGAAAAAAACAGTATTCTGAAAATACCATGCAAAACCTTGAAATCCAATTAATAACAAGGAAATGTCAACATCACTAGCAACTTACTTTTAAATGTAGGTTGTGTTAAGACAACTGCAAAAAAACCTGAGATTTAATAACCTGACTGGGGAGAACTGCACAAATGAAGTGAAAATTGCAGTACATGTGGGAAAGCACTGGATCCCTCCTCCAGTGAGTGCAGAGGCCAAGGGCCAGGACTCAGTGCTCATCCATCAGAAAGCCCTGATGGTGCTATTTACTGCCCTTTACTCTGCCCTTGTGGAGAAAAGATTTCAGAAATCACTGTTACCAAATCAACAGTTTCGTGACTGTTAAGACACTAGGAAAACAATAGTACTTTAATTAATTAAAGCTCTGTCGTGGTTGACATCAGGAACTATGTGCACTGAGAGTTATCCCATTTAAACAACAAAAAAAATTACTACCATGGGCTCATTCACAAAGTTTCATGTTTATTTCAGTGATAAATGACCAGAGAGGTTTGGCTACTAATCAGGTAGGTTTGGCCTAAGTAAATGTTTCTGGGTTTAGAGGCAACCAAAATATTATTTTGCTTCTTCTGCTGGTTTTAATCAACAAGGTCTAAGAAATGTGACTTTTTCTTCTTTCTTAGTTTGCTAAAATGACAAGACCAAAGACTTAAAATATACACAAAAATAATTTGAGACCTTCTGAACTGGCAGCATAAGAAACAGAGGGGATCTTGAGTTCAATACAAGATCTTCTCCCCCACAAACACCTCCAACAGAGAGGCAAAACTGAAGTGCTACTCTCTTCTACCAGGACATTTTAAGAAAAGTAGTTAAGTCTTCCTTTAAAACAAAAAAAAATAATTTAAAAGCTGTTCAAGAAACTTACTGCTGCTGTCTCCCAGCAGACTCTACTACTTGTATGTCCAATACTCAAGCAAACTAGACACAGAAAAAGTGCTGTTTTCCTTTTCCACCAATCCTTGCCCCTGAAGAACAATGCTGCATCCACTGTTTGATATAGGTTCCTCATATTTTATGCTAGTTTAAAAAAGCAGCCTTATTTCGTGAGAAGTCTTGAAGTAAGTGGAAAAGGTCCATCCATCAAGAAGGTTCTTAAATAATGAATGGGCCATAGTTCTTTACAGTCAGAAGTAATTAATTTTCTGTATTATAATCAGGAGAATAAATCTGGAAAATCCTTTCTAATGGCTCTGAATCTGAAAGCAGTGTTGCAGCTGAATTTTTAATCTTAAAATACAGGAGCAATGAGGACTTCTGCTGTTTAAACATACAATCTTCTACCAAACAGAACAGCTATACTGCATATTTAATAGGTAGAATGGGTTTTGCAAGACTGCATGAGATTTAAGACAGCACTAGATACAGGAAATGCATTTCAAGTAGAAAGGTCCTTCCAAGATACTTCTCAACTGTATGGCTATAGAAATTCTGTGAATATCTTTGATGAAATGTACAAAATTCTGCAGAAAAGCTTGTTACAAAAAGTAGTTTTACCCACATGCTTTAAAAAGGTGTTAATGCAGAACTCAGCTCAACCCTACAGCCAGTGATCTTATTGGGATGCATTTGCTCTCTTCCCTTTAACTAACTCCTAAATAATCCATCACATATCCTCTGCCTCAAAAGCCATGTGCTGTTAGCTATCAATTTCTGCCATCCAATAGATTGCTTCAACCCTGATATCACCTTAAGTTTTTTTATCTTTCAGAGAAATAAAAACTGTAAAATTTACAGAGCTCTTAGTAAAGCTAACAATGACACAAGCTGTTAGCAGTGAGAAATGAGGGAAGTGGACAGAGACACAGGCTGCAAGCCAGTTTCCACCTGTAAAGACACCACACAACAGCTAATGAAGGGAAAATACATATGCATTGCCCTGCACTGCAGACACTTTCAGCAGCTTTATTAACAAGCTCTACTTTGAGTAAGGCAAATTTTAGCTACCCAAGGTGACTCACCTGACCCAGAAGGCAGTGAAACAGTGAAAACCCTCAGCACACACCTATCAAAGGATGCAAGTCAGGAACAAACTAAGAACAGAGTTGAAAAAAACACACAGCAGGCCATTCTGCAAGCCCCCAGGTCTAATCACACACCTTTCATTTAAAGAGAAAGAAATATTAAAACATCATCTCTGTTGTCCTCAGGATAAGACAACATGCTTCAGTAAAGACCTGGAACTACTTATTGATGGAGTCTAGCCCTGGAGCATGCCTTCCCCAAGCGAACAGCAACAGCTGTTGTGCCAAGGCCTACAGAGAGATGGGATTAACTCCATGCTTGAAATGCTGGTTGAATAATTTAAAGGCTAAGGAATCCCTCCTCAGTCTTTCCAGATAGTTCTGAGGATGGAAACAACTGCATTGCTGCTTCCAGGTAGGATAGACACCAGGCTCAGGGGAGCAGCAGACCGTGCAAGGCAGAGCCAGAGCACTGGCAGCCAAGCCTGGTAAGTCCTAATGACAGCTGGGAGCTCTATAGGTACCAAGTGGATATCTTTAAGGTTCAGAACTTCAAGAATTTAACAGCCATAGGGCAGGGAGGAAGAAAAAAAAGCATCTCTAGTTTATATTCTTCTCTATGGATGGCTGGTTTAGCTCTGGGACATCTATTAGCACCACAGCAGCTGTGGAACTTGGAAGTAAGAGAGCTTTGACTACACGACAGATGCCTTTTGCCTGCAACTAGCATCCAGCCCTAAGACACCTGGAACTTCAAAAAAAGGCTAAGATTAGACATTTGATTACACTGAACTACAGAGAAAAATACAGTAAGCTTTGGCAGGTACTAAATCTCTAATATGTCACAGTGCTCCTTGAGCAAAGCAAAACTAGGATATGTTTCACAAGTCACCAGAGTCCATAGTGACAGTTAACTTTTACTGACACTACAAAGTGGCATGATCAATGTCCCTTGTATCATGAGTTTTACTCTCTGCCTGTGAGTGGAGAGCAAGTATCTAGACCAGCAAAGTCCTTTGGGTGAGGAACATATGCTGCCCATAGTTAAAATAATTGAACACTCACACAGTTCACTGTGTAACATGCTGTAACAATGAGGACTAATGCATGTCAGATATTTACAGACCACAAGTGCAGCTTTAATACACCTTCAGAACTGAGAACTACTGAACAAGTTGCAGTGCCTCCTCCACTCCAAGAGCTGGATTTGTCAGCCAGGTAGGTATTTGTTGACAAAGCTGAAACTTAGAGAAAACCTCCACTTTGTTCCAAATGAGAGAAGTGTTTACAGAATGAATTCAAAGCTCTTGCTGCAGAGGTGTCTCCTTACCAGCAGAGACCGGGACAGCAAACCCCACCTGATACCCAGCCAGGTTATTGTGCAAAAAGCACAAAACCAGAAACATGACACAAAGATCTAAGGTGGAAGTGGTCAGCACTCCCCTCTACCGCAGCTCAAGACTCCTCCAGGACTTTCCCGTGACTAACAGCTGTCTGACTGCGCCGTAAAACATGACAGACAAGTGAAAGCACTGACAAAGTGGGAAACTACTCCAGTGCACCATGGAGATAAATTTCAGGGATATTACCCCTTCATATCTACAACTGTCTGTGGACAACAATTAACTTGACAAAGCATGCCAGTGAGAGTGTCCAGAGACACATGAAAAAGTTTTATACTACATTCAAATGAGCTGACACTACTAGACTGCAGCCTGCTTTCTTCTTCTTAGTGCGCACTTGATCATTTGAATATACCACAGTAAAGCTGTATCATCAAGATAGGGACTTCCCAGCATCTACTTTTACTGTCCATTTATTGAAAAACAGTAATCTTCATCAGGCAAATTACTAAGTGATCATCTGCTTTAAAAACAGTTTCGGTTGTTCAGGCAAAGGCAGCAACGTTGCAGCACATTATTTGCTGCAACTTCTCTGACTTCAACCTGTGCTCTAAGAGTCAAGAACAAGATTTAGTCTGTACTTGGGGACTCTCAGATATCCACTGGGAACCATGAAAATTCAAGGACACCACTCCAAAAGAGATGTTATGTAAATAACAAAACAATCCAAGCACTCCATTCTTCCAAAACTTTTGTTACATTACAAATACAAAAAATAATAAAAACAGGTGTGACACTGAAAATTCACCTGAAACATGAAATGTACATTAACTATATGCAACCAGTGACCCTGGGGTACTAACTGAAAGCACTAATAAAAATTAAATCTCAAAAAACTCCCACTTACAGGGAAATCTACCTGTGGAGGGCAGAAAAATTTCTAAAAGTTCTGCAAAAAGATACTTACAAGGTTATAACAGCTTAGTACCAGACTCCTCTGCTCTTATGTTAACCAATAAATAATGTTATCTTCATAAAAGTACATCAAGTCTCACCATATCATCTTACCCTACCACATGTCTGTTGAAATTTTGTACCTACTACTTTACAACTAGATTTTTCTGAGCTTTTACCCCAGTACCAGCTGTAGGAAATCTGCCTTGCACTTTGGGTATTTCCTGGTGCCTAAGCCTCCAGCTAGTCTCAGTTGCCATGAACCAATTTAAATGGGTAAACCAAGCTAAAAATAATACTTTTATCCTGTGGGGCTTTTTAGCAATTATTATATATTGTTTCCCACCTATGCTTATGCAAGAGAAATATTTTGGACTACTGGCAGGATTAGGACAACATGACAAGTCCACCTCCTTGACACAGACTGCTCAGAGACACAAGGTAAACTATGATAAGGAACAAGAACTGGTTTCAGTGATCTGAGTCAGGAAAAGAAAAAACCCACATCCATTCTGAGCAGAAAAGAGGACTAGTTTGTGATTATTAAAACAGCTTCTACCAAGGCCATTAAACAGCTTGATTTCTATTTTGACAAATGTTTTTGATTTGGTTTTTTGGGGGGGTTTTATATAATGCAGTTACCACCAGGAAATGCCTATTTCACCAGTATGTTATCAAAAGCATTCCACTGCCTTTGAAACACAGATTTCAAATTAGGAACATATTTCCAGTCTCTTAATACATAAAAAGAGAACCTCCAGAAGTCTTACTTCCTCGTACAAGAGCAATAATTTGCAACTTCACTCTTGTAGACTCATCCCTAACAAAGGAAAATCAGGAGAACATACAGGTTAGTCCTCTTTCAAACTCCTTTATGTCTTTTAGCTTTAATGACAGCTGACCAAAATCTTCAGGACTGTTCCACGCAAAAGCCCTAATCCCTTCAACTTGCTCCAGAATTCCCTCTTCAGGGTAATGCTGGAAGCAGCAGAAAATGCTGGGTCTGGTCAGCAGATGCTGGGGTTGGTTTAGAATCACAGAACTTGTTGGGTTGGAAGGAACCTCTAAGGATCATTTAGTCCAAACCCACTGCAGTAAGCAGGGACATCTCACACTAGAACAGATTGCTCAGAGCCCCATCAAGCCTGATTTTGAATGTCTCCAGGGATGGGCCCCCACCACCTCTCTAAGCAACCTGTTTCAGTGATCCATCACCCTCACATTAAAGAATTTATGTCCAACCAAAAATCACGCTAACTTAAAAACATCACCCCTTGTCCTACCATTACATGCCCTAATGAACAGCTCTTCCCCAGCCTTCTTATAGGCACCTTTCAGGTATTGGAAGGTGTCTGTAAGGTCCCTTCTCTTCAAGCTGAACAACCCCACCTCCCTCAGCCTGTTTGTAAGCAGTTCACATCTTAAGGACAATCAGATCCAGACAAGATGAAGCGATTAATTTCATCCCCAGCCCATGCAGGAACCCAGTTAGTAACCTGTATATCCGTCCATGCACCCACACACTCCTTGTGTTCCAGCCCCAGGGATAATGATTAATTTCATTCAAATACCTTCACAGGCAACAGTAACTGTGCAAGTCCTCTTTCAAGCAATGGTGAAATCAAACCTTTACAATTACTGCCTAGTGCTATCGATG
>NW_009953648.1:599359-636598 GCF_000747805.2 Chaetura pelagica
AGTGGTACTGAAACAGAACAAAGTAATTTTTTTTTTACCATTTTTTTTTCCACCTGTGGTGCCAGGGAAGAGGAGAAGAAGAGAGATGTCTCTCTGGTATGGAAAACAACATTCTCAAAACACTTCATACCATTTTTGTACCAATATCAGGTACTGGAGCTACCAGTATTCGCTTTAGGCTTATTCCTATATCTAAAGAAGTTAACAGCATAGGTTTTATGATATAGAGAGCAAAAGTTCCATAGGTTCCATACTTCTTCAACACATTTCCACCTCCAAGACAAAAATACCTACTCATATAGATAAGCAATCACAGGAAAGTGCCAGGGTCACAAGAAAAACCATCCTGCAACAACATCCATCTTTTCCTTAAGATCGCAAAAGAAAACTGAAACTGGCAACAACACATCGCAAGCTAAAGCTGAGCTTTCCTTGAACCAAGTTTCCCTAGTTTCCACCAAATCATGATGCTGAGGCAAAGTTAGGGTTCTACAAGCCAGACTTGGACCCTGAATTAACAAAGCACACATACCTGAAATCTTGTGTTAAATGTGAGAGGTTTATGATCCTTGTTACCTTGAGCACGTTTTTCAGTTGAGCTCTGAGAGCCAGGTTGAAGGTTTGTGCTTGGTTAAGTCCACCAGGTCTCCCCAACCCTTCAAGCAGCAGAGACCTCCCTCCATCAGCTGGCATTTCATTCTGAGGCAGCAGATGGGAGGCAGAAGGATGTCTAGGCTCTGTTTTACACATCTCCAGATGTAAAGAGGTTGCTTTGCATTGGGCCTAGCATCCTGCTCCTTCAGGAGTATGCAAACTTGTGCTTCTGCTCCCCATGGTGAGCAGGCAGGCTGTGTTCTGCAGCCAGGACTGAGGACTTGGTAACCCAGGTGCAGGCAGCTCCTCTGTGGCCAGCCACACCTCTGTGGCATATGAACTGACCAGGCCAGTGTCTCCTCCTGGACTATCCCAGACCACAGCCCCAAGCCCCAGCCCCCACCCAACCTAACAGAGAGCAGAAGAAAACACATGCAGTGGAAAAGCAGTGGGTTGGCCCCATGCTGCAACAAACAGCCTCCCTGGTCTTACGGTCTGGGTCTATACAAAGCCTCGAGATGGAGAAGTGCTGATAAAAGCTCCAGTTTAAACCTACAGTGTTTCTTTTGTTGTGCAGCAGATGAGAACAACGGCTCATCCTTGACTGCTGTGCAACCAGGTGAGGACTAATCCAGGCTGCTCTGAATGACAACCCAAGAGCTCCAGCAGGGCAGCACAATATTTTGTCAATACTTACAGCTGTTTCCTCACAAGCAATTTTGCTGAGTGACGACTAGTTAAGCCTGGCTATAGGTCAATTCATCTCACTTTCAGCACGGCTGGGTAGATGGGAGTAGCAGGATGGATGGGGGGACGTCTCAGAATACCAAATCAGAGGGACAAAACACTTCTGCAGGAGGCATGAGACAGCTGCTGGGGCTGGTGAACAATCCACTATCACAGAGCTGCCTTCACAGGCTTGGTTTTTCATTTTGATGTTAATTAGTAACCTTATCTAAAGAAAATCTCAAGTTTTTCCTTTGTAAATTACATGAACTAATAGATCTAACCAGAAATATGAAGAGTAGGCTGACATTTACATCTGCAATAATTGTAAGAGCCTTGAAATATTTTAGGTCTTATCATATTTTACATGCATGTGAAGGCTTTAGAAATAGAACTAAAACTGGAAAAACACAGACCCCTTCAAAACTCTAATTAAGAGCGAGCCAAGACAGCATATGCCCTTTTCCAAGAGGAAGAGAATGCATATTAAATCTGGGACTAAAGCCACCTAACTCCTGGCAAGACAGCTCAGACGAACAGATAATAAAATAATCCTACCACTAGTCATAAGACACTCAAAGCTAGAATTAATGTATCCTTTATTCATCATTAGAAATATAAATAGCTTTAGTTTGTAACATTTTCAGTTATTTCCTGTAGGAAAGGATTCAGCAGCCTTAACCTGCAACATCGCAACAAAAACACTAGAAGTTGCCTTTGACAGGAAACAAGGCATTAAAAACTGGAAATAGCACCAAAAGCTGAGAAACTGTTGAGAGACTGAGCACCTCGAGCCTTACCAGCACCAAAAAGCAGAACTATCTCCTCCCCTTTCCACCTGGGCATCTTGGTAACTTCACCTGCCTCCATCAGCAAAGCTGCTTGAAACAAGAATACCCTCACTGACCACAAGGTTGACACCACCAGCTGCCATTAGAGAAAGCCAGAAACCTTATTCCCATCACCTCCATTTACCAAAGGCAAGTGACTCACCAAGGAACCGTGCAGGATTAAAAAGGCACTAAAAATGTGGCATGCAGGGCATCATCCTGTACAGAGACACTATCAAGCCATTATTTACTAAGCTAACTAATTAGCCAGCCAGCCTTGCAGATAATGAGGATGCATTAAAGTATTTGAAAATCCAGCACAAACCTGATACATACAAAGTGGCTGCCCTTCTTCAAAAGAAAATGAATGTCAAAGGAAATAAACCATTTAGGAACAGTCAGCACAGCTCAGGTGGAGCAGGAAGGCAGCATCACCTAGGAAAGAGCTCAGAAAAGGAAGCAAAGCAGAGAGCTATGGGATGCAGAGGTATTTTGCATTTTTATTGTATCAACCTCTACTTGTAAAGAAATCATTAGATAGATTACTTAAATTAGCATTAGATAGATGATAAAGCAGCAGCTACTCAAAACAAACAGAATTAATGTACAGAGCTGTACAATCTGGCACAGGAAAAACATGGAAATTGAATGTACTTAAGCTGACAGTGATCTGAAAAACCCAGCTGGTTAAATACAGTTTTACAGCAAGAAATAAGCTTTAACTGAACATACACTTCATTGCAGTCTAGTACTGAAAGCACCCTTCCCTTCACACAGGCACTGCTCCAGAAGCAGGTCATGTAACCAAAGTCACAGAGCAAGTTTTCAGAATGCATAAAACAAATTAATCCATCTACTGGATATGACACTAGGAATACTCCCAGGGAATAAAAGTTCCCAGGGTGCTTGATACAGTCCTGCCCTTTCAAAAGCATTTCCTAAACTCCAGCTGAAAATACCCAAGATTTATTTTAATACTTTTTTTGAGGGACAATGGAGAGGTTTCGGGGGGAAGAAGTACTGGGGTAGGGGGAGATGTTTCCACAGTACTAAGAAACTGATTGAGAAAAAGATTTAGGGGAATTTTGGAGATCACAGAATGTCTTGAGTTGGAAGGGACCTCTAAAGGTCATCTAGTCCGAATGCCCTAAAATAAGCAGTGACACCTCCAACTAGAACAGATTGCTCAGAACCCATCAAGCCTGACCTTGAATGTCTCCAGGGATGGGGCCTCCAACAACTCTCGAGGCTACCCGTTCCATTGATCCACCACCCTCATAATAAAGAACATGATCTCAATACCCATCACCAAAAAGCCACGTTTCCACTCTCTGGGAGTAAGTTTTTGTGGCAGTGTATGGGGAGGACACACTTCCAGGACAGGAAGATTTGCTGCTTCACTACTGCCTCTTTCTCCACACACATATTCCTCATAGATCTGGTAATTCATTTTAGCTGCCATTCCCAAGCAGAGTCCCACAGCATCTGCATACACAGGAACAGCCTCTGGGGGTGAGAAAAGCTGTGTATGACAACAAAAGGAGGGGATGAGCAGAAGACCATCATACCCAGGTGATCCTGGGCAGCAACCTTACCTGCACCTACCAGAGAGCCCAGCCTGCTTCAGACCAGCTCTCACAACACAAGAACATTAACTTTTCAGTGTGTGAAGACCCTGCCTTCCTCAATTACAAGATCTGACCATCTTGTAAGGCCATTAGCTCCCAAGAGGTCAACTGCTCAGGTGCAAGACAGAAGGGCTTTCCATTTTTTCCTTTTTTAAACATTTCAGTTATTTCTGCATTAGTCTCTCATTTTCTTGCCTTTTTTTCAGTCCAGTGACCTCTAGAATTAGTATTCTTTGACTCCTGGAGAGGTGCCCAAAAACTCATTCTTCCTCTAAGGAAATACACAATTTGGCATTTAAGGGGAACAGTATCAAATGATATAGCTGCAGTCTTATTTTGTACTTGACATCAGAGCTTTCATGTCACCTTCTTCCCCTGAAATGACTCAATAAAGACAGTCCTCAAAGGAGAGGTTCAAAGGCACAGCAGGGAAGAGCAACCAAGCTCCACATTACAAATTTTTCCCTACCCAGTCCAAGCAGCTGACTGGTAAGGTGGGGAAAGATATATACATGAACCTTTCGGAAAAAGGGAAATGAAACTGAAGCCACAGAAGCCACCTGGGCAATTTATAGTAGCTAGTCAGTCAGGCAATTCAACACAAGTAGAATTAATTGTGGAGGTTTAGTTAAGATGCTTTGAATAAAATTAATGCACATTTAAAAAGCAATGCAAGTTATATGAGGTTAAAATATAAAGTTAAAAAATATGAGGCTAGCACATAAATGGAGGTATACAATTCAGGCTACCACTGACACCCACAGCTATAATTCAGCTGCTGGGAAGCTTGAAAGGGTGTAACATCCATCTAGACCTTCCAACAGTAGATACCTAACAGGCTGTGTGTGCTACAAACAAGTCCCAGAGTTACCTTCCTACACAAGAGACAGTTTTTCTAAAGTATCATACACCAATGTTACTAATTAGCAGCTACAATGAATCTCAAACCTGTCAATACAAATGGTCACAGGTTGATAAGCAAGACAGAAACTTTCAAATGCAGGTAAGTCTCGAGCACATAACGAAGGGTGTCTGGAAAAGCTGCAGGAAGATACTTCAGGATCTCCAGTTTTCCTTAATATTTCTGCATGCATATCTTTTGAGAGAAATCAGGCAACTACATTCCTACATCAAGACAACATTTAAAAAATTTAACCATATCAGAATTTTTTGAAGTCTTGAATAGTATAAGATGGTAAACACCCTGACTTCAAACTGCCCCCTATGTGCCAGCCTCAAGCGTCATGGACAAATCTTAGTCTATCATTATAAAAACAAAACAAAATGGTGCCTGCCTTGCTCAGTTCAAAATTCAGTCAAGTTACCACAAAGGCAATAAAAAGTATTGTTGTTTTTGTTTTGTTGGGGTTTTTTAAGGAGTCCATCTTTTAAATATGAGACCAAAATATTTTCCCTAAAATGCAGTAGATGAAAGGCAAACTAGAAGGAAAATCTGAAGCAGGCATGAAGCAGAAAGGGCAGGGTGCCCTAGAAGGGACACCTGTGGGCTGCCTGAACACCTCAGCTTCACAGAGCTAGTAAATCCACCTGCAATCACCAAGTCTGCACCTTGTTTCTCTCCAGATATCCAGGCACACTCCTGCATCTTTCACATTTCCTCTGCTCCACAGAGAAACCTGGCTCTCAAGATATCATACCTACAAAGCTAAACAGCTTCTAAACCACGAATCATTTGTTTTCAAAGCCTTTTTATTCTTTTCAAATAGCTACCAGGCTTCATTTTCCAAGTTCTTTCCACAGGTTTCATAAAGTAACTGATAATGTCAATTCAAGGTACCATATTCTGTATACCACAGATGACAGCACCCCAGGCATACAGAAGAGATTCTGAACTAAGAAGCAATTCTTTTTTTTTTTTTTTTTTTTTTCTGGCCACATATGGCAGCAGTACAGCACCCAGAGAACAGCAAAAAACTTTCTTCTTGACAGTCAGAGGTTAACACACATGCAGGATGAGCCAATAAACCACAAATGGCTGCACATCACGCAACATTTGCTTTCAATCTGAAACATCCAGACATTGCAGAGAAACATGCTCAATTTGTGAAAGGCAGAGTCATCTGTGAAGGCAAGCTCAGATCCATGACACTTTGCCTTTTTACCGACTCCTAATTTTGCCATGCCCTGGTTTTCACCTTACGGCCTGATGCTCAGGGAAAACTTTTAATTTGTGCTGAAGCAAAATATATCTTTTCGCACACCTTTCCAAGGAAGTTCTTGGCCTGAGAGCGTATAGGTTTGTTACTGCTATTGGAAAGAAACAACTATTTTAGAGTGCCAATTCAGCAAGAATAATTTTTAAGTATACAGTCTCCAAAGTAATGAAGTCAGCCTTTTCAAATAGCTTTAAGCAGATGGTTGTTAACCCTGACATATACACGCTGTCTCTGCTCTGTTTCTCCTCTGCCCATTTGCCTCTAACTCCTGCTGAAGAAACATGTCTCTGACAACAAGAAGGAGGCCAAAATTTTCTCCTCTATTTCAACAGCTTTCCAAGATACAGCTTAACTCTCATCCCTTCCTCAGACACAAGAAAGACTAAGTCACTCTTTTGCCTCTATTTACATTCAAGAGGGCTGCCACTGCTTGAATAAGCCACAAACACTAATTATTCTGTATTGATTCAGTCGACTTTTCTGGGACAAAATAGGCCTAAGGATCCAGGACACATTAGGAGCATTAGAGAACATCAGTTTTCTTACACAGGATAAAACAGGTTAAGCAAAGAGCAGGGTCTAGATGTTAAACACTACATCTAGAATGGAAACTCTGAGTTCCTGTCAAGAAAAGACTTCTATTGTTTGCCTTGGGATGGATAAAAAAAGGCAAAGAGATATCAGAAAGCAAAAAAAACCCACCAGAGCATAAGAGCTTCTGCATATCACCAGAACTGGAGAAAGTATTAGCAGTGCCAGACAGTAACAGAGATCCGTGCACAGTGACTGTCCTTTTCTCTCACTTAATTATCTTCTGAATTTGATCTTGTAAAATGATAGGAATTTAATACAGAGTTTGTATTAGATCAAGGCTAAAGAAGAAAGGGGAAGACCAGGACTTGAGATACAAGTCTTTTGTGGTAATGCAAGAATTGTAGTATTCCAGCTTGGTAATGATTCCATCACCCCTTCCCTCCAACAAGAGGAATTCAAAAGCCCAGTTGTGTGTCTAATACTTCTGCACACTGAGAACACGATCCTGCTGGAGGCTAAAATTCTGCTTATCCACAGATCGGCAGTCACTGTGCAAACCTACATGCTCTGTTCCATCTATACTCCTCAATTTTCTCAAGTTAGTACCAAAAGGAGCTTCATTAGGAGTGACTAAATATACAATCTTATGTAGGCAAACACAGTTCAAATATTTTCCTACAAAATGTTAGGACTGAAATTAATGAAGTTGCAAACCACAGAATTTTAAAGCCAAATCCATACATAGCATTATATTTATGTAAAATGGTTTAAAGCTCAACAGAAGTTAAGTGCTGCTAAATGCCAACCATCATATCAGAAACAAGTGTGTGTAGCTTATTACTTCAGATCTTCCTTCCACCAATGTTAAGTGTCAGCTGATTAAAATTAGATTAAGAAAGGCCTAGATTTATGATATAATATTAGAAGATGCTAGATATGTGTTAACATCCAGTGACAGCACATGTCTAACAAGAAAGGAAATAAGATGTTCCATCAATACAAACCTTTAAGGGATGGGGAAGGAAAGGAGAGATAGGGATTCAGGTAGGATAGAGGCCTTCACTGCCACATGAGATATCTGAAGGACTCAATTCTCTAGTTTAAAGATAACATTAGACTATAGTTCTGTTGCACACATATGGAGTAAGCAGAAAGTTGTGGCTGCCCCATCCCTGGCAGTGTTGAAGGGCAGGTTGGATGGGGCTTGGAGCAACCTGGGCTGGTGGGAGGTGTCCCTGCCCATGCAGGGGGGGTGGAACCAGGTGATCTTTAAGGTCCCTTCCAACCCAAACCAGTCTGTGATTCTATGATTCTAAGAAGTGAGGTCAGCAACCTTCCCTCTTTTACATATATTATAAGTATACAAGAAAAATATTGAAAGGTATGGAAAGACTGGAAGGCTGAGTAGTGCTGCACAAGACAGTTTACACTAGGTCCCAATGACTGTCAAATCTATTCAATGTCAGAGTTATTACTAGCAATTTTGTGCCAAACAAGCAAGGCAGTGGATGATGAAGAGGAATGACTTAAGATTTCAACAGACTGCTAAGCCGGTGCTGGAGCTAGACCCAGGTGTGAGCTGGGCTTTGGTGGGTTTCTCCAAGCAGGCATTAAGGCAGCCATATACTTCTTTAAGAAGTGCATTCTCACTGCTGCACAAAGGCTGCCTGAGGCCTGAAAACATACCCAGGGCTTTCAAACTGTGCCACTTGCTTAAATGAACTGGTAGTCTCAGCTGAGAGGGACTGCACTGATGTTTTACCACCAGCCATGACAAACATCCAAAGGGCTGCCCAGATGTGCTGTCCTTCCTCCCATCTGAGGCTGAGCACCCTCATGGCAGCAGTGGTTTGGGATCTCTAAACAGGTATTTCCACATGCATGTCAGGATGACCTTAGGGTAACTGCTCAGATGACAGGGAGCTCTGAAGAGCTTTAAAACCCAAAGCCCACAAAGCTGTTAAAGCTTTGCATGAGCCACCTTCCCTTTCTTTCTGTAGGCCCTTGTATTACTGGCTAAGAAATAAAAGTTCCCAGAATGTCTTCTGAAAACATACTCCACTCTAAGTCCCAGACCAGGATGATGTTGGGAGAGCAACTTGGAAGCTTGTTTCTGTGGCCTGAAAATGCTCAATAGATGCTGAGTGAAATTCTTCTCAGCTTCATCAGGCTTCACTCCAAGTAAACTGAATTATTTACCCTATGTCAGCCTGTAGGCATTGGACTTAAAAACTGTATCACTTCAGAAATGTTTTGTTTTTAAAAGCAGCATCTTTCCCAAACTGATAATGTCTATGGAAATGAGTGCCCAGAATAACAGCATAGATCTCTTTACTGAACAGCAAAGTCCATGACAGGAAAATCCATCCAGGCTTTCAAACCACGTCCATCATGTCAGCATTCAAGCATCTTAAACCAACAGAAACAATATTAAAAAAGAAAGTGTAGATTATCTCAAGGCAGAACTTTCATCAGCATTCTTTATCATAAATATGGATCAGTCTGCCAGTTTAATTCAATTTTTTCCACAGAAACAGTTGCTTTCATTAAAAGGGCTATGCAAGACCCCTTTCAAATGCATAGATACTTGATGGGAACTAAGTTTTACAGTCATGTGGAAATTCACACACGTGCCTTCCCGAGCTTGGATCTCTGATAGGAATACAAAGCTGTATATCAACATAATTAATAAGCAAATTAATAATGAAATCACATCTATATTATGTGAATAGAGTGTCAGGAGTAGAAATACTCTTCATTGCTAGTTCTGAAGACAAAATTACTTCTCAAAAAGGGCACTGAACAGATAAGCTAGGCACTTTCTTGTCCATTCATTTTCAAGCATCAGAGATCCTCAAGGAAACTTAGGAAAGAAAAGCAAAATAGCACAATTAAGGTTGAGAAAACACACCTGTGTGGAGTAGTACATTTCTGTAAGGGCACTGAAACCTGAAACGGGGTGCAAAACAAGCATTTAGCAAGTGATGAGACCTCCAAGTCTAAAACCAGAATTGTTGAGACCTACTTCAGATACGCTGACAGCCAAGTCACACCAGCTTGGTGTTACAAGGAGTATAGTGCAGCATCCTGGAGTTCTACCACTTCACAGACCTTCACCTTGTGCTATACAATTGTTACATTAAAAGAAATACAACCCCCCAGCCCTAAACATACTGAGCTATGGTACTCAAACCTCTTGTGGCCAAACAGAAGATGGAAGCTAGAAAAAAAAACACAATCAGCTGAAATAATCTGAGCCTGGAATGCCTGCTCTGAAACTGGCCCCAAACGGTTTTTCTCCATTTGCTGCCAAGCACCTCTAATGCAATCCAGACAGTCAAGGACACAGTCAGAATGTTAATATGAAAGCATTAAAATTCCCATTGAAATAGGACCTGTCAAGCTACTTTATGTAACATGATTTATCATTTCCAAATGTAGTAACAAGGGATTTTATTGTACAGGAACATGTTGTACACAATGGGGCTCTGGGTTCACCTTCCACACTAGCCAAACTGCACTTTCTGACAAAGTTTACAGTGTCCAAGTTACTGGTGTGTGTATGAAAGGGTAACTATTTGCATTAGAAGTCGATGGGGTATAGAACAGATTTAAAATGAGAACTCTATGCACAGTTCTGTGCATGCTGAACAGAACTGCACACCTCTGATCACTGCTGCTGAATAGCTCCAAAACTGAGCTTATGGAAAGAAGTCGAACTGTCCCCATCCCTCAGAGCACTTGCATTAAGCAATAAAAATGGGCTGTCAAAAGCTTAAGGAAGTTTTTACTTAGTCTTACATGTCCATCAGATAACTGATGTCTTCCACAAGCTCCAACCAGTCAGGCTGAGAGCAGACTGGAAGCTTTTGGTTACGCTTCCAGTGGATGCACCTTCTAACCTGCTAAACCCCAGCCTCAAAACCCACAGCATCATCCTGTGTTTGCCACATTTAACACACCCACTAAAATCGAGGCAAGCAGCCCAAGTTTTTCACTAACACCACCCATAGAGAGTTACAGCACAGAGCACAAATCCTCTCACAACTTAAAGTTGGTGGATTAGTGTGTCTGTAGCCACACTTTCCTACCTCACCATTCTACATACAAGCTTCTCAGAAATGCAGAAATATTTCAGCTTTCAGCTCACTGTTCTTTTTATGCATTCACTCTAAGTATTTTAGGTAATGTAACTGAAATGAAGACTACATGTATAAATTTCAGGCAGAGTTAACTGGTACAGTACAGAAAAGCAGAGCCATTGGCAAGAATTGTACCAGCTCTCTACTGGGAGAGGTACCCCACCAGCTGCCAGTGCAAAGGCAACCCTGGGATTAAATTGGATGTAGTGTAAAAAATATTCTGCTTCCTAATTTTTATTTGGAGCAAACTGCAACCCATCATTGTCTACCCACACAAGATTCTGGAGTTAGACACAAAAGATTTTGTTGTGGCTTTTTATATTACTGCACTCAGAATCCAAGCTTTCTTACTAACTTCTTCATTGGTGCAGTATCAATCTTTACCATCATTCAAGTAGATGCTGTTTAGCTAGGAATAAGCAGCAGAAGGCCTTTGCTGGCTTAAAAGGCATTTTGTTTAGACTTACGTGGGGAAGACGAACTGTCTTCCAGTCATTTCCTCTGCTTAAGTCTGGTATCTGTGTCAACAAAACTCAAACATGCTTTGATATTTTTTCACTTACTTAATAAAATACACACCAAGAATGCCTGACTGCAACAGAACACAAAGATCTGGATCCTGCCATCCACTACTTAAGTTTGTAGTATAACTATGACTGATGTGGTGAGTTTATTGCCCTCATTCCAGGCAGCTGATCCCAAACCCAAGACTTTTACAACACTAGTCAGAATCAATAATGACTTTATTTAGGCCTTTCTACTCCTGCTCTGACATTCACCACTAGCATTAAGAACCAAGCTTACTCCAAGTAATAAAAAGCAAATGCATATAGACATTCGTGTTTGCTATTTCAATCCAGGAGGGACCAACAATGCAAGTTTAAAAAGGAAAAGTATTTTCTGTTGGAATTGTGAAAAGTGAGCTAAAGCCATAATGGAAAGCAGCTCTCCCCAGGCAAAATGGAATATGAGGAGAAAAAGCTAAAGACTTGGATGTTACAATTAAGGGATAAACAGCTGGCATTTTAAGGAATGTGGCTTATAAACCAAGATGCTGAGTAATAAAATGGCAGATGAAGTTCAGTGGACATGGGTAATAAGTGATTCACAAGGGAAAAAACATCTAACTCAACATACACAGAAACAGATTCCTCTAGATCTCACCTGAGATGCACCTCTCACTTCATATGCACCTCATATTAGCTGAGTGCTCCCTCCCTGTCCTCTCACCCCTGCCAGTCACCCGGAGCCAAGCCAATGGGAGCTGAGCCCTTCTCCTCGTGCAGGTCTGCAGTGCAGTCCATGAGGCTGTTGCTCCGCAAAATGGCTGGTGAGAATGTAGTGGTGGCCATCGAGAAGCAGGGAGGCTGGGACGCAGCTATCTAAGGAAATAAAGTGTTAGGCATTATGCAGACAGGACTAAAGAACACCACCAGAAGATCCCATGACACCACCTGAATCCCGAACACCAGATGCAGTTCTGGTTCCCACATCTCAAAGGGAATCTAAAGATCCAAAGCACAGGAGATCACAGAACAGCCCTAGAATGGTGAAGGTTGGAAGGGACCATAAAGATCATCAGGTTTCACCCTCCCTTCTATGAGCAGGGACACCTCCCACCAGACCAGGCTGCACAAGCCTCATCCAACCTGGCCTTAAACACCTCCAGGGAGGGGGCAGCCACAACCTTCCTGGGCAACCTATTCCAGTGCTTTCCTACCCTCATGGAAGTGCACTTCAGGAACTCACTTCCTGATCACTGCCACCTCACACATTGTGATTCTCATCTCAGAGTCTTCTTGGGCCTCATGAGCTGGATTTTCTGAGTCAATCTAAACAAGCAGGCAGCCACTGCCACACCTAATGCTGTCTAGCACTAAGTCCACAGGACTAGGCTAAAATCAGCTGATGCAGACTTCTGTGAAATGCAGATAAGCACAGGCATAGAGTCCTAAACCAGTCCATAAATCCCACCCTGATCCACTATGTGTTTGATAATAACTGCACAGCCAAAGCTGAGAGGAGGTGTTGAATATCTCCCAAGCACCTAATCAAACTGGGACACCTTATTCTGGAGGACGTAAGACCAAAATCTCCTACATAATATGGCTTGACATAAGTGGCACAGAAGAGAATGAACAAGGAGTAACTGCTCAGGTTCTTTTCCTAAATGACATGGAGGAAGCATCCAACAGGACAGGCAGAGGGTCGTTCTGCTTCAAAACAAAAAATGTTTCTTCACACAGAGCCTCTTTAAAGCAGGAGAATTCCTTGCTAACAAGGATTATGGATGCTGTAAGTTAATATGGGGTAAGAGAGAAACCATACAGATTCACTGGGGGAAAGTCATCAAGAGCAATTCAATGCAGTCAGCAATGCCAGCTCTGGCAGCACCCAAGCTGCAGACCACTAGCACTTGGGGTATACTTTGGGTAAGTAAAACTACACATCTTCCTTGTTACTGCCCTCTTTCTTGTAGGGTCCATCACTGACCACTATCAAGACAAGATATTGGCCTTGATGTAAAAAACTTATTTTGATCAAGTTGGATGACACCTGAAATGGCAAACTAGGTGTCCTAGATGGAAAAGGAGATAAAACGCACACCAGTTTAGGAAAGTAGATACAAACTTTCATAATAAACTACTGAATATGCAACTCTTACCCTTCTTCTAGCAGTATAATCACAGGCCTCATTACCTTGTTAGCAGATGCAGCAGGGGTCAAGAGATGCTATAATTCACTTTATTACTGAATACTCTTAATCAGATAGAAACTTCTGCCACACATCGTATAACACAGCCTGCAACATCTGCAGACTTACAGACTCTCAGGGACACGCACAGAGGGACTATTAAACTATGGGTCCAAACCACTAAACTTTGTGTTATAAACTAACTAGGAAACAGCCTTCTTACCGCCAGAGGTCTGAAAGAAAACCCAAAAGCTAGAGGAATTCACTAAAACAGAAGGCATTTAAAACCAGAAGAGAAATCTGCCTCAAGACATTCCCCTGCTTCAGCTTTTCCAGTGCATTATTCCTCCTCCAACCTCCTCTCTCAATTTTTACACTTGGTCAATAAATACCTCTTACTCTAGCACTGAGATAAGATTTATGATGCACTGCAAGTGCTGTGCAATTAACAGATTTAATGTCTGATTCATCTCCTCCTTCAAAGGGGCACTGGAGAAAAGCACAACAGGAGATGGCTGGGTACTGAGTTGTGGGTACATCATACGTACAGGTGATATGACATTTCCTCTACCACTGCTCTAAGTCAGCACATCCCCACTCTTCCTGTGGATGTATCAATCCGTTTTCACCATTTAGGAGTCCTAACTATTATTCACTCTTCAGTTTGATCATTGAGAGATTTTTCTCTACCCTCAGTATGGATTTTTTACACACCATCCCACGTTTTCACCATAATTTATCAATTGCTTTTTCCACTCCATTTCACTGAATTTCTAATCTCATTTCCCCAACTACACTGTCTACAATCATAACATAGCACTGACTTAAAAAAATTCAGCATGCTCCACTAATTTCACAATGTGTTAAAAGAGATATCAGAGGGAATACATTCTTTCCCTCTCAGCATGATTACTTTAACTTGCATATCAGAGACAACAACACAGAGCTGGGGAGAAGGATAGGCATGTCTGCAAAAGAAAGCCAGAGCTCTGCCATCTCACACAGGTATTGACCAACTTTCAACAAGACCAATGTCACCAACTCTTATATGCAAGACTGAGCATTTACCTCTTCCCCATTTTTCATTAGCATTTGGTGGATGGTTTATTTTGAACTATGCTGACAGGGCTTCATCCAACTCAGCAGCACATTTGTTGGAGGGATTATTACAGATGCATCATGCACTAATAGAACACCCTGCTCTGAAAGGCATTTTAAATGGCACAACTTAGTGGCTTGCTTGCAGTCCTAACTTCTATATAATGTCAATACTGAGCACAAGCTACTTTCACAAGCAATTAAGACAGACTACATGAAGTACCTACCTCAGCCTGCAGGCTATGTAAGACTTGCCTTTCAGGTTTGTTCAATTATTTTGTCCTTGTCTTTAGTAAAATGAAATCCCTGTTTTACTTTCTCCCCACCACACACTGCATCTGTTTTCCAGATTATACCCTATCCACACATGGCAGCCTTTGGACCAGTTTTACTCTATACTGACATAGTTTTCACCCACAGGTTTGAAGGTAAGGTATATAGCAATGCTCCTAAATAAATCCTACTGTCTAAAAAAAGAAAGTCTCTCTGTACTAAGTTTTACTTCAAACATGCTCAAAAGCATAAACAACTCTTCACCTCACCCTATGGAGATCTCTCCAGTCCTTTTTCCTTGCCAAAGTGCTACAAGCCATGCAGTCTGCTTTAGCTGTTGCTATTTCTGCAACTTTATTTCTGAAATCAACTTTAACTATATTTAAGCTTAAAGACTAGACATAGACTAAATCCCATGGTATCCCAACCTCATCTCTCAAGACAGCAGGAGTTGTTCAGATTAAAAACCACTGGGATAAGGACAAAGAGGCAACCCAGGGGAGAAATATCCAATATTACAAACGATGCCCTCAAAGAAGCTCATCCACATGACACGACACTTATTCCAACTATAGGAACAGTCTCAGGCTTCAAATCCTGTAGGTACATCAAATGCCCACACACTGGTACAAAAAAAATACTCAGGAGTCCAAACTGTTCTCAGGATTTCTTACTAAATATTTAACTTTGTGCATCACCTCTTCTCAAAGTAAGTAGATTGATTCTGAGAATCTGTGCCTCTAAAAAGATGACAGTTAAACTTTCCTAGGTTCAACAGCAGTGAACTTTATCTGTAAGCCAAGTATCTCACCTTATGCAAACTGAAGCTGAAAACCAGACTAATTCTATTGAATTCCTACACAAACCAATATTAACAGTCATAAAGTAAAAACAGTGCCAAAGGGTTAAAATTTATTATGATAATCACAGAATTACAGAATGTTGGGGGTTGGAAGGGACCTCTGGAGATCAAGTCCAACCATCCTGCCAGAGCAGGACCAAAACTAGGGAAGATCACTCAGAAATGCATCCAGACAGGTCTTGAAAGTCTCCAGAGAAGAAGACTCCACAACCTCTCTGGGCAGCCTGTTCCAGTGTTCTGTAACCCAATATGATAACCACTAATACTTGCTTAGAAGACTACAGATCAATTTTAAGGTAAGTATCATTAATGATTTATAAATCTGTTTCATCCTGTTTCCAGACAAACCTTTCAGGACTGCTAGTTACTCTTCATATTCTGTTTGGGAACAGAACAAGCCAGCTTCAAGACACACAGCTTCAACTCCACATTTTAGATCATGACATGGAGTTAAAAACCACCCAAACTAAGCAAACAAAACAGAGGATACTCACATTGCCCATGTATTCTGAAAGAAGATCCTGCAAGGCCTGTCTCACTGCATTACACTCAGCAACAATCCGCTCCCGTCGGTCATCACGTGTGCAGGATGAATCAGCCATCAGGGCTGCTCCACTAATGATGCTCTCCAGGCGTTCTTCCAGAGAAGGCCTAAAACGTTCTTCACTGAAGGTTGATGGATCCACAATAATTTGTTTCTAGTCAAATAAAGGTTTTAGAAATCAGTAAGCAGACCAAGCAGCAAGATCCCATTAAGTCATTGAGACAACTAATGTTTACAGAAAACCCCAGGTTGGGCAGAAAAGGCAAACACCACACCATTTTGGCACTGAGGATCATTTTTATAAGTAGTTTTGTAAAACTACTAAAAGGTTCCCCAGCAGACTACATTGCTAGTCATTTCTTGTGCTGCTTTAACAGTTCAACAAAACTTGGCCACAGGAAGCCTAGTTACATGAATGGCAAAAATCAAACGTGCCAGCACAAATAAGGTTCAAAGTACAGAACTCTTCTTAACTACATGTCAATCCAGACATGCCTTCACTAGTTAACTTGTCAGATACAATTATCCCATCATGAACAAAAACCCAAGGAAAACAAACATCCAAAATTAGTCCTATATATAGGGCTCTGTTGTCCTAATTTATCCGCTCTTTCTTCTCTTCACCCTTATGCAGGTAAATACAGATTCTCAAAGTGAAACACTAACATAAATGTTTCAAAGAGCACAGAAACCAATTTCTTCATGGCAGAAAACTATCACAGGCTTATCTTGACAGAGCATTAAGCACAGCTCACAGGGAGAGGCTGCAGGCTGAAACTGCAGTACTCATGTACCTTTTGTAGCACCAAGGGGCCAATACCACCACCCACAGAAGTTCACCAGGAAGCAGCAGTGTAGTATTTATTACCCACCTTGTGAGTACTTTCAGGTGGTTTATTTAAACAGGTTTGCAATTCATTAAGGAAAACTTATTTGGCCATTTCAAGGTTTGGTGGTTTGCTTACGATTTGGGTGGGGACAGGAGGGGAGGATGTTACTAATATAAAAAGAAGGCCCCAAGGTTTTTTAAATGGGACTTTTTGCAGTTTGAATGCCAGCTAACACTGCAACCACTGCCTCTCCCCCCAACCAGCACGTTTCATCCGCCTACAGAGTCATCATGCAAGTCTTTGCAGCAGGATTAGAACATGGCTTTCCAACATGCTCCTTATTTTTCCTTTTAGCTGTGCAGAGAATACAATGGCAGCATGCTACAACTCCAGAACTGCACCAAAGCCAGCAATAATCATAATCTTGTTATCTCCTTGTAGCCATTTAATATTTTACCATCACGGTGAAAACACTGAGTATTTGGGAGCATATGTGTGCAAAGCCTCTATAACAAAAGCACAATAACATTCAAGCATTAGCAGGAAATGAAGTACAAGGATAAGATCTGCAGAGAACCTGAACACATTTGTTTTGTCAGTCTCCCTTGGCAGGATGGAGACAACAAAGCTATCGCACACAGCACGCTCTGAAGCTGGGCTGCTGAATGAGCCCTGCTGCTGCTAGAGAGCCTCACAAAGCAGAACTAAAAGCTCAAAAGCTCCATGTGAACTGCAGCATTCAAAATCTCCAGACATATATTAGAGTTCTTACAGTAAAATATGGCCATATATCAGAAATCACATTAAATGGTTTCAGCTAGATTAGCCAACCCATGAACCTGAACTGCTGCTTCACTTCTACGTACCCCAGTCAGTCTTTACCATGGGTGTGCTGTTCCAGGGCCTGCCTGATCCTCCCACACACACCTGCTCACACCTTGGGTGCTACCCTGAGGCACATTCTTAAGACTTGGGTAGCTAAACATACAACTGATGGCATTTAAGAAAAGCAGACTTCAAATGGAAATCATAGTCACAAAGATCAAGACAACCATGACATCAGAGAAGGGCCTCACACTGGGCACAGGGAGAACTCAAGTAAAAGAACCTGGCACAGAAGGGAATGCAGGGAAGGAGCAAGAGTGGTAAGAAAAGGTTAGCAATATCTAGCAAAAACAAAAGTATTAAACACCTTTGAGTGATGGTTTTGCAATATTAAACAGAGTTTTAGAGCTAAGTTACTGCCAAGGTGCTTAAAATTCAGAGGCTGAATCAGTGGTAGACACAAAACACTGACTTCAAAAAGGAAGTGTTCTCAGTAAAAATGCATGGCTATCCTCAACAACTCCCTGAATGTGAGATAAGGAATATGACAGATCACTACAACAAACCAATGTGAAATGACTTCATTACCAACTAAAGATCATATTAAACTTCCCACTCTGTGTTCCTCTCAATAGGTAGTTTGGGCAACTCCAAATACCTTATTCACTTTTAATAAGTAATTTCTGTCACCTACAAGAATACATGACATAAATATGTTATGAAATAATGAATTTAAAATAAATCAAGGGCTTACCTCTAATATAGCAGTAAGCTAACTGCTATTTCAGTTCTATATTCTATCAGCCCTAGTTTGGATAAAGACCTTTTTTAAAAATAAAAGCTTACTTCACCTGGGAATTGCTGTATTTCAGTAGAAAATAATCTTTCAGACAATATAAATAAAAGCAAGCTGTTGCCAGTAAATAAGGGGAATGAAGAGTTGAAGTTACCACTTTTGTTTACAGAAAGGGCTCAAAACTTACATCAAAGTTGTTCAGAGCATAAGCCAGCTCTCCACCTCCCCCCTGCTGCTGGGCAGCATCATCTGATGCAGTTGCTTGAGCTGCATTTGATATGCCTGTGACTGCCTGCTGAAGCTGCTTGTAGATCAAGTCCCTGTTGGCTTTGTAAGCAGCTACATCAGGGTGCTGCAGACAGGCCTGGGACGCCGTGTAAAGAATGGGAACGTTCTTCTGCAGAATTCCTCTGGCTGCTGCCATTTGGTCACGGTGACCCACATCTTTCAGTTCCTATTAGGAAAATTAAAAGAAAAAGCACATTTGAGAATATTCCCCACATTTAAGATCCATACCTAGCCTTCCTGCATCTCCAGAAGATGGGCAGGTTCTTTCCTCAGAACACTCAAATCTAACTACCTTCTGATTGAGTATCCCTATTCTTAAGGGCTCAACTAGTTTCAAAACACAACAGCTTCATAAAGACAAAAAAAAAAAAAAAAAAAGTACTGTAGGGCTGCTGATTCACATCTTCACAACTCAAAATCTAAGGCTACATTTTTGCTCCTCTCCACAGCAGAGGACCAGCATTTTGAAAACTGGCAACACCTATAAATCAGGAGCACACAGAAGTAGTGAGCACGCATTTTTCTCCCCACTCCTTCCAGTTTGCATTAAATCTACAGAACCACAAAGAAACCTACACTCTCACAACAGAATACCTTACATTTTTAGGTAACTTAAGAACCAAGCTAATTTTTAACTATCAAATGAACAACAGGCTTCCTCTGCAATCTTGTCTTGCACTTGCACATGAGACATGAGATCTTTAATTTGAACCCTACCACTGACAACCAGAATGTTTTCTTTAATCACACCTAGAAGATGGTTGTTTACCCTCCTCGAGAGACTTGGGTACTTAATTTTTGAAGCACAAGTATATCATCTCATTGAACTTCTTGTTCATCTCCAATGAGACAAAATTAATTTAAGGAGTGTAATTACCACTCATTTAAGATTAGCAAGCAAGTCCGTAGGTCTTTTCCTGAACACTCACTGCTGCAATTCTCTAAAGCACCATCACCTCTGGCTTGGAATAGAAGCACTATGATTAGCTTCTGAGTCCAGCATGAGCAGTAAGCTTATAAAAGAACAAACACAGTTATTAGCCATGTTGTCATTTTAAACTTATCTCTTAAACCTAACAAAGAGGTGATGGAAATGAAGAAGAGCACTGCCTTACTGAGAAAGGGAAAAAAACATCTGAGAAAAAAACATCCAAATGAATGGGTAATAGGTAACCTCTGTAAGACCCGCAGCAAGCAGGGAGGGCACTCCAAGCAGGCTTTCAGATTTACAGATTTAGTACAACCACTTTCCATAGTGTGGAACAATCCATCACAAAGCAGTTAAAGAACATTTATTGCATTGCCATCACAACCCTACTCCCATTTACTGCAATCAGATTTTAGATACATAGCCAATGGGCAATTCACTTCAGAATGTACCTGGTTTATTTTCAAAGATTAATCTGTGCAAACAACACAAGCTGTGTCAGAGGTGCATAAGCAGTTTTGGTTTGTACCTATCAGCAGAACAAATAAAAAATGCTCTACAAGAATTACACTGTTTCTGAGAAATGGGACTGCCTACACCTCTGCTTCCTCTGGATAATTTACCTACACAAAAATGAGTCACAACCACGCTGCTGAACAAATTTTACACATAATTTAAGGTTAAGCACAAGCTATCCAAGTACAAAACATACACATAACCAGGATATAAAACCCCTTCTCAAATGGGGATTTCAGTGCAAGACTAACCACCATTGCCCCTCCGTTTCTTGGAAAGAGCTGTAGTTCTGTGCCCAGTCATGACTTTGGTTCCTTGTTTAAATGGCCACGTTCAGCCCATCTGTGCAAACCACAAAGGCAGTGTGGTCTAGTGGTGAGCACACCAGGCACACCTCAGTTCTCTTTCCTTACCCACACCTGCACTGCTTCAAACTGGGAAGTGCAAGTCTTGGGAAGCAGGATTTCACTGAGGTACAAAAGCATTAACATAAAGAAATTCTGCCAGGAGCAGTACACTTCAGCCAAGCAGACTTTCTGCCTATCAAGGAAGCTCAAATTTCCTCAACACAGTGGGAGTGCAACATAAAGTATTCAGCAGAAAAAAAAATGAAAAAAAAAATTAAAAAGGACAGTACCCACTGCTGCCAACACAAGAGCAGCAAGGCTACCTTATTTTCTTAATTTGAAAAAAGGAAAATAAGAAATAATACACAGAAAAAAGAGCTGCCATCTCTCTACCTGTTGTCTTTTGGCTGCCATTATGTTCAGCTTGTCCACTTCTGGTTTGAGGGCTTTGTACTGGATGCCCAAATCCTGCTCCGTGCCAGCATTTCTTAGTTTCAAGATACCTTCTTCCACCTGAAATCACATATATTCACTTTTTTTTTTTCCAAGTACTGCAGTCCACAGTCCAGAAAGTAATTCAGAATGTACCTCACATCAGAGAGAGAAAGCAATCTTCCTCTGCCCCCTTTTATTTCTTGGGGAGAGAGACTTCAAAGGCTGATAGCACTCAAGGCTTAGGTACTAATTCATAGTCACCAGATACCACATACAGTGAAGTCCACATTTGAAAGACTACGAAGGAATGCAGGGCCCTGGTAGAACTGCAGCAGTGGCCACTGAAGGGCAAAAGGGGAGTCTCAAAGCCCTTCTGCCAAAATAGACCCATTATAAAACCTCATCTCCTTTCCAATTCTGCACAAACCACCCACCTTCTTGCTTGTCAGAAGAGAAAGCTTCCTCAAATATTTCACATTTGTTTTACTTAGACTACTGAAACTACTCACAGCTAGTAGCTGCAAGGCAGTGGTGGTTCTAAGAACGCAAATTATTTAAGATTAAAACAGCTGGTTATCACCTGCGGTTGCAAACAATAGTGTGTTTAAGTTTCAAAACTAATAGTTCAGAATTAAGTGCAGCACAACGTCCAAAGCTACTGACAATGAGCATAAAAACAAGAGACAAACATCCGTTGCACAAGTTTTGCTCAAAGGAAAAACCCCAAAAGCCTCCCTGCTGCAGAAGGGAGCCACTGACAGCGTGCACACTGGGCTCAGCACACATGCATGAAAAAAAACAAACACTTGACAGAGCACAACTGGTGTGCCAGACACGGCAAAGTGTATCACAGCAAAGAGCTGTACTTACTACTTTGAGCTGAACAAGCAGCTTGTAGACATCTGCCATGTCAGCCAGGATTAGCAGGCGAGTAACGGCAGAGAGGAGGGCGCGCGCCGCTCGGACCATGTTCCCTCGTTTCACAGAGGAGCAGGGGTCATCTGCAAACTCCCCCGAAGCGCTTTTCATCAGGTCACCTGCACAGGGAGAGATGCTCTGGCTTTAACATTGCACAGCACTTCCTCGGAGGCCATAAGGATTCCTAGGCAAGCCACTCTAAGTCTTGAAAGTAAAAGGCGATTGCTTAAATATGGCCAGCAAATAATACTGCGTGTAGCTACCTCTAGGTATGGTTACCACATGGTATCAGAGTAGAGGGGCTTGTGCTGGGAAGAAGGGCAGGAAAATAACATTTTGGTCCTTATTTCCAACTGTACAGATGTTTTAACATGCAAAAATCCTCTGGAGAGGCTAACTCAGCTTCCATTGCTATTATACGTGGGACTTGCAGTTATTTTACAAACTACAGTGTCCAGTTCTGGAGTCACCAAGAGAAGTAGGACATGGAGCTCCCGAAAAGAGAGTCCAGAGGAGGCCACAAAGATGATCTGAGGGCTGGAGCAGCTCTGCTCTGGAGCCAGGGAGAGTTGGGGTGTTCAGCCTGGAGAAGAGAAGGCTCCAGGGAGAACTTATAGCACCTTCCAGTGCCTGAAGGGGCTCCAGGAAAGCTGCGGAAGGACTTGGGACAAGGGCAGGGAGGGAGAAGACAAGGGGAAAGGGATTAAAACTGGAAGAGGGGAGATTTAGGTGAGACATGAGGAGGAAATTCTTTAGTATGAGGGTGGTGAGACACTGGAGCAGGTTCCCCAGGGAAGCTGTGGGTACCTCATCCCTGGAAGTGTTCAAAGGCAGGTTGGATTGGGCTCTGAGCAACGTGGTCTAGTGGGATGTGTCCCTGCCCATGCAGGGGGCTGGATCTAGATGATCTTTAGGGTCCCTTCCAACCCAAACCATTCTATGATCTATGACTGCAGTTACTTCACAAACTACAATACTTTCAAAGCTTAAGCAAAAGCTTTGCTTTGTGTGCATGGAGATGTTAAGCAGCAAGCAGCAGAAAGTACTGTAAACACACAAGGCACCACCACAGCTCCTGGGACTGTAAACAACTCGAAGCAATGACCTGGCTGGATATGCCCTGGTATGCATTCAAAGCAAGGAGCTGCTTAGTACAATGCTTCAATGTTTCATAGCCTGTGGGTCTGCATCTGGTGCAGGAGGAAAGAATTTGGGTTTCAGATGGTAACAATGCTATTGGTTAGCTATGAAAAGCAAAGGCCACATTACACAGCTAGAGAAATTCCTCCAGAAGGCATTCAGAAAGCATAAAACTAATGTCTGCACATAGCCAGAGAAGTATATTTTGGATTTCTCCCCCTGCTTTTTGGGGCAGCATTTTTATTCCAGTACCACAGCTCCTACACAGCAGTAAGTTTTGGAATCCACATTATTATTATTCTTGGATCTCTGCATTTCTGAAACATTTGGTGAACAGCTAGGATTTAGTTTAGAAAATGTGAGGTACTTAAGGCCAAAGACTTGCAGGCAGCTGGAGACAACCAGAAAGCATGAGAACTGTTATAACTAACTGCTGTGTCAGAGGCTTCCCAAAGCTGTATGAAAGTGTCCATATGGTCATATGCCAAAACAAAAATAGCACATCTCAGAGAAGAACCACCTCAAATAGTTCTTCACAAGTGAAAGCTGACATTGACTCCCAACAACCCACTACCAAACTGGGTGAGATATGCAATCTCAAGCTAAAGCAGTGGCACCATCCTGCCACCAGCTCCCACAGCTCAGCAATCAGTGCAGCACATTGCCAGCACAGGAAGTGCTTCTATTTTAACTACTTATTGCTTTTAAAATTACTCCACAATTCCTACCACTGGAGAGCCTGGGGTTAACCATCCACATATTGAACATTAAGCAATTAATACCTTGCCCTGAAGAGTTTCTAGCACCCCAGCACCCTACACCTTCAGAGCTAAAACCAACCCAAACAGCTGCCAGCCTGTCCAAGCACCTACATCAAGATACTCCATTTTGTTCACATGCTCCCCCCTGTGTAACACCCTTCCATCATCTTAAATAATATGACAAAGTGTGGCATGCAACATTTTAAGATAAAAAATATGCTACTTCAGTACCATGACATATGAAAAAAGCTTCTGTCCAAGTACAGACCAGCTCTAAATCTCAGTCTCAAGCTATCCCTTACCCAGCTCTGATGAACACTCATTATTTCATTAAGTGTTAAGAGCCTCAGATTTCCAGGAGGGTGAAATAGGATGCATTTCCAATGCTGAAAAACTGGAAGAGGCTAATAATAGTGAAATTAATGTCACCACCACAAGTATGAGATCTATTAACAATCTCAGCTGTAAAGATAGATGCCAGAACCAACTGTCACTAGGAATATTTCCTCTCTTCTTCACTTACATGTAGAATTCTCACTTTTCCAACTCCTGAAAGAAATAAATGTTGTTTTCATTTATTTCCTAGTAAAAACACCTTAGAGAGGTGGCCCCTCACTTAATCTGAACCTCAGAAATTGCTAACAAGGTTAAAAAAACCCCAGTTATTCCCTACCCATCTCTTAATTGCAGCCTTACAAGCCAGTACTGAAATAAAATGCTATTCCTTTTTATTTTAAAAAGAGCCTTTAAGAGATTTAGAGAGCTTCAAACAGCTTGTCAGTGTCAAATGATAACCAGCTTCCCAGAATTAAAGGAAGATTATAATTAGAGTTGTTGCATATATATGTATTTCTGCAAATTAAAGCTGGCTATCAGGCTTCTTTTACAAAGTAGCATGGGGTAGTTATTTCAGCCAGATTCCAAGGGTAAGAGAGAACCCTGCCCTGGTCTAAGAATGCAGTTCCTGCATTCTGTGTGCACATCAGCAGTTCAAATTCGATCCAGCATCATCTTCTCATTTTTTAAGTTGAACCAGATGTAACACAGCAAGTTCAAAAGCAGGATTTCAAGAGTTAAAAGAAATACACTGCAGAAGAGTAAGACTATGAGACTGGGATTATACAGCTGGTACAAAATCTTATATGAGTAATCTGCTTTTCCAATATAACCTTAGATTTTCACTAGATATTACAAGGGAAAGGTAATAAAACAAGAGTCAAGAAAAGAAAAGGCAATGGTAGCCATACCATGATCTTGTCAATAAAGCACTAAGAATTCAATTAAATATAATTGAACAAAGCCCATTTCAGAAATAGTCAGATTTTAGTCCATCAAAAGAAAATTACCATTTTCTAGTCTCATTCCCACCATGCCCACAGGGTCTGACAGCACTTCAGACAGCACTATTAATCCTCCTCAGCAGCACAGTACACGATGACCATGACAGAGGGTTTTATTTGTACAAATACTGAAGGAGTAAGAAAGCAGCAGAGAAGGCAGGCAAGGCAAGGCAGACCCAGGACACACACAGGCACTGGTGCTTTTTTTTCCTCAAGCTAGAATTCATGTCCACACATCACCTTGTACCCTTTAGCAACTTCCAGTTCAAAGCCCCTCTCCAGGCTGCTTTGCCAACAGTATCAGAAATACAGAGTGCCACCAGGCCATGACTCCACCTGCCCATATCACTCTGCTCACAGTTCCCTGGAGGTTGCCCATTCCCCACCAAACCAAGGCAAGCATGAAATCAACAGTTTCAGGACTCTGCCGTCTTACCACTAATGCTCCCTTCAATGCCCACCATGAGGGTCACAACAGGCTGCCCTTGCTTTCTACTACACAAGACAAGGCCTTGTATCTCCTCCTGCCATATCAACATGAGAGCTGATATTTTTGTTGCCGTAAGTTTTTATCAAATCCTTAATTGTGTCTTCAATTAAATCTGCACTGCCTACAACACTCCTAGAGTTTGCCAAAAGCAGTCTCAAAGCTCCCTCAGGTTATGGCTTTTCAAAGATCTTGAGTCCTTGGCTGGAAGATTACTTCTAATACAAGTGGTACACTCCTAAACCACTTTTACTGCAGGACAGAGAACTCTTTGCACCTTTCCAAGAAATTAAATGGTCACAACAAAGTTTTAAAGTTGAGTTTTCCAAGAATTCAGTGTTTAACTTCAAGTTACTCTACAACTAGCCTCCTCCCATTCCTTGGAAATTCTTAAGCTGTGCATCTTGTGTGAAGTACAGCTGAAAAAACATTTCATCCTTTCATACTTTGCCACACTGTTCAGTTTTGAGGAAAGCTTCACTCAAAAACACAGGGCAGAAAGACACCATGCTGAATCAGCAGGTTCACTCCCCTGCAACTGCAGCCATGAAACATGATCAAAGTCCACAGTATTCACCACAGTATTTCATCCATTCTCTTACCACAAGCCCTATGCACTTGCTTAAGCTTTTTAATTTTAAGCTTTATTTTTTGGTCTTTTATGTAAAGTTAACATAGCAAGAAACATAAGACTGAAAGCTTAGCTAATACCCTGGGGATCCTCACACTAGCATTAGATACCTCAAGGCAGTGAACTATGGTGAGCAGTTCTCTAGGAAATAGGAATAGACTGGTCAGCCCAAACCAAAAGAAATTTCCTTCTTGACCCCAGAATTTGCAACCTGTCTCAGTGCCAAGCACCTGGATTAGAAAGAGATTCAGTTCCAAAACACCTCCCAATAGCACTAGAAGACCTGACCATTTCAATGTAGTCTTCAAAGCTTCACAGGAAGGTAAAACCCTACAAAGAGCTTACAGCAGAAGGAATAAGACTGGGCAAGAGTAATATTGCCCCTTGTGTCACCCAGCAAAGCTTGAATGGCAGAAAGAACTGTAACAAACAACGTAAGTGTGGTGACATCTGAGAACTTCACATCAGATGTTTTCCCAATACTAAGTCTTCCCTATAACCACAGCAGGATCCATTCTGAACAACACTTTGGTTCTTTGTCTCCACTACTCTGTTCAAAATTTCTTTTGTAAGAAACTTCACTACTTTGAAAGAAGTCAGAAGTCGAAAGCTTTAAAGGACCAGGAATCTTACTTCAGGATATTTCATGAACTTGTTCAATATTTAAAGGAAGTTGTAATTTAATTCTTCCACTGCAAAAATCAGGACTTTGAAGATCCACTTACACTGATTTAGTATGTAGCCATATTATCATTCACTCTGAATAGCTCTTTCACTTCTTTGTTTTTACTCCCAAATTTTATGAACAGGCATGCTAACTAAAATCATGTACCCTCTTAGTCTTCTTGCTAGGCAATAAATAAATAAAATTAATTCTCTCTGATGAGACAAGTTATCTATTGTCCTAATCATCTTCATAACCTCTGTCTACTTTCATTCATCTGTTTTTATTATGATAACTAAACTGCTCCCTACTGTAAATAGAAGCATTATTAATTCTATTTTCCTGTCTTCTGCTGAAGATAAATTGTGTTATACATCTATAATCTCCTGCTGTCAGACAGATGCTGCCAGTTCACAATCACCCTAGTGCTGATCAAGACACCCAGATTCTCCTCTTCACTTTTGCCCCCCATTGAAAAAGTCAGATAACGACAGAAACACCTGAAAGCTTTGCTAAGCACACACCCTGGCTTGTAACAGACTTCCCTCCTTTCTCCAGTTCAACTGGTCTGCCACAGTACTGGCATCACTTCTGGAGTACACAGATTGGATACACACATGCAGGTTGAGATTTTTTTATCTCCCTGCTGTTATTAGCACCACTGAGAGCTGCAATCCTGCCCAGGCATTGGCAGAAATAAGCTTCCCCTAGGCTGCATCTCATTTTTTGCTATTTGCTTCTAATTTCCACAAAGTTTGTTTGTTTTTTTCAATTTCCTTACCACGAGCTGCTCTGCCAAACCTGACCCAACATGGTGACAGGGCACAGATTTTTATCACTGGCTGTGCTGCCCCAGCACACAGTGGGCACCAGTGGTATTCAGGCAAATCATTCAAGTCTAATCACCATTCCCCTCAGAGAAAAGCTCTCCTCCCTGTGCATCAGGTTTCCTACAAACAGTAAAAAGGGAGGAAGAAATGAAATGGCATTAAGGTGGGAAGTTACTTCACTCTGGCACCTCTCAGCTACAAACTCCACCTTCTCTGTCAAATAGAACAGGGAGGTTTTGGCATCAAGTCAACGTGCAGTCTCAAAATCAAGCAGAGGCCAAAAAACAATTGAAAGGGTCATCCTGAAAGTTTTTTTATATCAATCCCTCCTTCCTAGCAGCTTCCTACTCTAACACACAACTACATATTCAACTAATGGAACTTCTCAATGCCAAGGGCTGAGTACAGCTCCCTCACTCATTAATACCACTGAGAGTCATTTGAAGGTACTCACAGATGAGCTCTGCCTCTCAATTCTGAGCAGCAATCAAGCAAGCCCCAAGAATTAAAAGCTTCATGACAAAGGGCTCTCTTTTGCTGTTGTTTGTTGTTGTTAAATTAAGCCAACTCAATTAGCCCCTCATATTGCAGTCTTCTTATGTTGATCCTTCTTTGGTCTGTCAACCAGGCTCACCCAGAACTTAAAACTGTTTTCAACTAATATTTCACTGTGCTACTTCAGCTACAAACAAGTAATTAATGCTAATGAGTTTTCCTTTTTTTGCAGCAGCAGCCGCCACCATTAATACCAGTTGACTGAGTTTCACTGAAGCATAGAAAAGGCTCATGACTGGAAGAATGATAAATGATTTATGAGCAGCAGTATTTACTAGTGCATATTTTTGAGTAAGGCAGTTCCACAGGCTTTCCTTGTAGGTCTTCCCCAAGAGAGTAAAAAAGAAAATGGTAAAAATCAACACTAGATGTGGGGGAGGAAGTCTGGAATATTTAATCAAGGTCCTTGCATTCCATTTGTTGCTGTTTACATTTTACATATTCAAGACACCCAGCTCTGCCAAGTCAACACTCAGCTCTTCCTCCCACAATGGTGTGCTGTATAAATTCAAATATTGAAAAAGTTATTGTTGTATTTGAGATGTAGTTCCATAATGTTTATAGGCAAAGGGTGGAATTTATTTGTTAGCCTAAACTGAGTTTTAAACACTCTTACAGAATCAGCCCTTCTTCTCTTCCCAATCTCTACCTGGGACATCCAATTTCCAGATCTGCCCAGTTGATGTTACTTCTTGAGGAAGGCAGCAAGACAAAACAGGAATCTACACCAGTGGAGAGGGGCAGAGTCATTACAAGTAACAGCAAAAGGGAAAAGGAAACAGTTCCACTTACTCTGAAAAATCAGTTTTACAAGCACTCAGATCCACAGCTCTTACCTTGCTTACGAACATCTTCCACGGCTGCTATCAGCTCCTCTTTCAGATACTGGCTCTCTTTTGCAATTTTGTCTCCTTTATCCAGGAAATTCTCTGTTGCTTGTTCAACTGAAGCAGCCAGAACATGGGCCTTTTTGGAACGCCCTCGCTTTTTGTTAGAGGGACCCTTGTTGCTAGTGTTAACCAGTGTTGTTACCTGAAGGCGTAGGATGAAGGGAAGAAACAAAAACCACAAAACAAATTAGAAGTTTATCCATTTGACAGCAAGGCCACATGTATTTTTTCTAGACAGCAGATCACTAATACCTGCACTTTTGCCAGCTCCAGAGGTTAAACTCACAAACAAGTGTCTCTCACATCTCTTTAAACATTACCATGCTACTTGATTCCTTAGATGAGCATTATAAATTCAGCTAAACCATTTATAGAGATTTTTTTCTTAGCAGCAGCAGAAAATTTGATTTTAAGAATCGAGATCTATTTGTATTTTTGATAAAGTGCAATCTCAGTAACAGGCGAGAGCTGCTTGGCATCACTTCAAAAGAAGCCACATTGGAGATAATTAGGTTGGGATAGCTCCCCAAGCATAAAAGACCCCAAAACAAGGTTGAAGCCATTCTCTGCAGAAATCTAGCAAGTCCAAATACCTTTTCAGTCCCAAGCAATACTACAGCCAGTGGACTACATGCAGAGCAAAGGACTTCCAGAGCTCATTATTTTGCTAAAACAACCAAAAATGCACTCCTGAAATCAACAAATATTTCCAAGTTGTATGTTTTAGACTGAAACCCTGCTAGGAGGTGGCCACCAGCTGCCAGATGACCACCAAGTACTGTGTTAGCTCAGGATCAGAATCCTTCAAACACAGATGACACAAAATCCCCACAAGCTCTTCCATCTGCAGTTTTTTTCCCCTCTCCTTTTTGTGAAGCCTAGGAGAAGGTATGCCAAGCTACTTCAGAGGGACATTAAATTACAACACTAAAAATATTACTGCTCTGGAAAGCCCAAGGACTTCTGACATAAAGGTCCTCAGAGATGAATTCGTCTTCTCAGTATGTTGAATCAGAGAAGGAAAGGCATCAGCTAGGAATATTGTTGTTAGTTAACGGGGAGCATTTTTATTGGGAAGTCTCAGCTCACCATGTACTGCAAATAAACAACAAGTTGCAACAAGGTAATTTACTCTACTTTCTTCTCTATATTTTGCCAACCACAATATTCACAAAATTTGGGATAGCCAGTACAGCCTATTGTGCTACTTGAGAAGTACGTTACAGACACTGAACTTGGACAAAAAGCTCCCATAAACAAGTTTGCTTAGTCAAGTTTGACAAATTAGGACAATTTCTCTTGAGGAAAGACTCCATCGGTAGTAACTGCAGGTAAAATTCTATATAGTACATCATCCAACTGCCCATCTCAGTATCTGGAAGGCATCTGTCTCTGGCAGGTACAGACAACAGCTCGGCAATTAACGGGATGTTAATACTGGAAACAGAACTTGATTGTTGCAGTTTGTGTTTAGCAGGAGTTGTGTCCAGTTCACACTGTCATTATAACAATTTTGTATTTCAAGGAAATAAAATGAGTTAACTGTCTTCAGAGCACATTCTCTTCCAGACCTCCTAGAAATTCTCTTCCCAAAATCTTCAAATTGCTCAGTTTGCAGAGCTTATGTTTACAAAACTCATTCTAGTTTTCCTACTATCTTCAGTGCATTTCACTGGGCAATACACAACATGCAGAAATAGGCTTTTATACACAAATCTAGCGTAAAGCATAGGCAGAAATCAGAAGAAAGCATGGATATCTTGCAAGAGATCTACTAAAACACTGACAAATGTCATTAAAGCATACTTCTTGCAGGAAACTCAGTCTGGAGGGATCAGTAATTATTTACAACATAAGGCAGATCTAGACGCTTTGCAAACAACCATCATCACACATTTCACTATATCCCTGGAACTTCCTTCCAAAGGGAACTCTAAACACAGGTAATCTCAAAGAAAACGTTTCAGACCCTACTTCTGGCAAGCACTAATCACTTAACTGCAAGGGACTTTTGTTGCTCCCAGATACCAGGTTCTAAATTATATATAGCGCAGCTTTTTAAAAACCCATCAAATAAGCAGCATACATCCCCAAACACAGGTGAGAAACAGCACAGCAGCAATGGAACATCAGTCCCTAACAGGCATTTCTGCACTTGTAATTGAAATTCTGTGTCTCATCAGGTGCTGAAGCAGCACAGTCTTTCCAGACTTGTGTCCAGTAACTGTTAGTGGTTTTACTTCTGAAATTTAAGCTTTGGAAGTTACTTAATTGAAATAATACATTAAAACAGGTAATTGTCTCGTCTTTTGTTCCCTTTTTTTCCCTACCTGTGTCACAAGAGGCTCCAGTAGTCTTTCGACTGCCAGTGTTCTTATCTCCAAGCTTTTGGGGTCCCATTTGAAGTTAACGTTGCCTGCAGTAACAGCAGTCATTTCTAGAAGAAGAAACAAAGCTACATTAATACTTTATTTTCTTTATGTTGGAATATATTTTTAAATTAAATTAAAACAGAGGTTATTAAACATGCAACACAGAGATTCTTTGTGAGTTAGGGTTATACTGTCTCTGGAAACATCTGTTCTGGTTCAGCTGGTGGTAGTTTAAAAAAATACCTGTTATGACAATATACAGATATTACCTGTATGTTTTGGTTGAAAAAAATCAAAACAAATAACCAAAATCTACCCAAACAGCTCAATATTTTATTAGAGCAATTACAAGACAGAGAACGTTTGTTTCACTGATCAGTGATGCCCAGCAGTGAAGAAGGACCTCACAGGGGATAGGGTCACTTCACTCCTGAAGCTGGAGGCTGAGCAAATAATCTCTTCTTGATTTCTGCTGTCCTGAGCTCCCATACTGGCTGAGACACAGCCCAAGGTCCTGGGGGAGCAGAAGGGAACATCTTGACTTCAACAGCACCAAAAAGCTGCCAGCTTTCTCAACTCCACCACGAGTCACTACCCCAAATGCTTTGTCAAACCACGAGCCAGGTTTTAACTTCAGTCCATTCAACCTACTCGTTCATCCAATTCACCTTTTGGAAGTACAAAGGTAAAATAGTGAATGTACGTCTTATAAAGCCAGAAAATCCAGTTGGTGCAGATTTAACAGCTTATGTCTCTTACGCTTACCCTTAACATTTACATAGGAGGGAAAAGCAGCTTTGCATTAAGAGATCTGTTAAAAGCTGTCACTGAGCCTTTCCTCCCCAGTTTTATACTGACATCCCAATGGAACAGCAAATACGATTATGAGAAAAGTTTACTGAAACTACTAGAAAAACTCAGCTTTCGAAACCACTAGTACAAAAAAAACACCAGGAAAACCCCCCCAAAAACCCAAAGCAAACTACAAGAGATCACTAGTTTAATACTTGGATGCTGCACAACAAAGGAATAACCAGAATCATCACTTTAGTAAAAAAATGAAGTCTTTACAATTCCATAAAATCACTTCATACCACTTCAGACTTAAGAGACTACAGCTCTTCCTGCTGTGGGTTGCCCTCAAAATTCAAGATTATACTAATCTCCCATTTATCACTTTTTAACAGATATAAAGTCAGGAAGAGAAACACATTTCCAAACTCTCCTTCTACCTCTTTTCGTAAGCACCTACTACTGAAGTTGTTTTAAAAGCTTATTAGCCAATATTTTTAATCTTACTGTGGACAGGGCACTGTCTGCACAGCATCTCAGCAGACAGGTTGCCCTGACAGCACCAGATGTCCCTGAACTGCCAGTCGAGCACAATGTCCCATTATTTTTAAGAAGCAGGAGGCGACGCACTAATTTTGGTAACCAACGATGTTTAAAAGACATACCAACAACTAACCATTTTATACTGCCACTGACAGTTAAACATACAGATGTGGTTGCTTGCTTCCCATTGAAGAATAAAATCTCCTGGGCACTCAAGCCTGAGAGGGCGTGAGGCAGTCAGGGCTGTGCATTGCCTGGCCTCAGCCCACAGCACCTTCCTGACAGGCTGCTCCCCAGACATCACACCTCAGCTTTCTCACACCCGGACATGATACAATGGATTAACTACTCACTACACTCCTGAAAACACATCTTTGCTTGAAAAGCCTACATGCTGTCATATCCTGAAGTACAACTCTGCAAGGTGCAAAGCAGGAATATGTACCTACCCTGCATTTAGCTTTCCACTTACACCCACACTCCAAGTGCCCACACCGCTGGAGAGGAAGAAAACTTTAAAAGCTTAAAAAAACAAAAATTAATAGGGAGAGACTGATGCGTGCTAGTATATTATCACCTTTCTGATGGTTTTAAATCAAAAAAACTTCAAGGTGCAGCTGAAGGGTCCCAGCTCCTGCAGCAGGAGACATGCCAGGGAGCTGCTCCAGAGTTCCATGATGAGCTGACAGCAGGAGGGTGGAGGATGGCCACCAGCATCTCCTCTTCCTCGCCTGACACTTCTCTCTGAGCCCTATGAATTCACTAGCACCTTCTCTCCCAACCACCCCTCTATTTTTTTGTTCTTTGCTGGTTCAGCTTTCCACTGGCTTATGCCACAGCCCAAACACTGGCACAGGGCAAGCTGTGCAATGCCCCTCAACCCCCGGTGACATCCTACCCTCAACAAGGAACTTGACTACTTTATTCCCTCCTGATTAGCTCAGCATGAATGCTTCCTACATAAGAAGCCAAGAAAAATATGCTGAAAGCCTTTATGGTTTCTGAGAAACATATCCAGAGCTCTGGAAAGCCCATTAGGTTTCTAGGTAAAAGCTGTTTCTATATACTTAATGCCGTTATGCCTCTCAGAGAAACAAAGTGCAAGATGAGGTAACCATGAGAAGATACATTAATTGTACTAGAAGGAAAATAAAGGCAATTCATCTGAAAACACGTTAGTATGATACCTCACAAATTGGCCAAAAAACTACTTAGTATGAACTTAAATTGAAATTTATCTACAAAGCATAAGCTGATATCAAATACACAGTTTGGCAGCAATGACTTGGATATCTTTTGTACATTGTAGCAAATATGTGAGTGAGGGGATGGGGGGGTCAAAGAACAACTGGCAGGGCCATGTGAAGGCAGGACTGCACTTCTGCCAGGAGAAAGCTCTAATTCTCTGGAACCTGTCTTGTGACTGCTTAAGGTTTTGCTTCATTAAATTCAAACATGGTAAGGGCAGTAAACCAAGTCAGAGGACTTTGTAGCAGAGTACTTAATTGTTGGCTTTTTGGAGAGCACACAAGAATTCCCACGATGCCTGCAATAACACCTCAAAGACAAAGGACATCCTCTGCAAGATGAACCCAACCGCAGGCTAGTGCAGCACTGGCTTCAGAGAGCTGGGACAAGCCAGCTGACATGGAAACAGGCTCTCCAGGCCACAGAGCAGCACCCTGAGAAGGAGTCTGAAGGACAAAGCAGCATAGACCACACAGCAGAAAAGAGCGAACGATGCCGAGTCTGAAGTGCTGGAACCTATAGAAAGACACCATCGCACAAGAAGTTGTGGTTGCCCAGTCTGGTTTCATAAGCAGCATGAAAGCTGCTTAAAAACCAACATTCATCCTCCCACACCCCTGGAGGAACTCATGCCCATCTTCACATCACATACTCTCAGTACTGGCACAGCTTTCCCCACGGCTGAGTGATTGACCAGATGGGGAAGAACTGATTTGGCTGGAGGGAAAGAAATCCATATATGCAGGGTGGGCCGAGATCCTCATCTGGCTTCCCGTGCCACCACAGATACCACAGCCAGCAGAACCAGTGAGAGGAGATGGGTATGTCAGCTGGCATTGCTGGCAAAGCCCTTCAAGTGGAAACACAGGGCAAAGTTGGATGCCACAACCAAGCTGAATGATGTGCCACTGGAAACAGAGCATCAAGCAGAGCAGCTGCAGAGCAGGAGCACCCTCCCAGCACATCTAATGCTCACACACATGAAGCCTCATCCTTAAACCTTGCTCACAGCCCAGCATGTTAACTGTAAACCCTTCAGGTTATTACACTGGTCATAATGGTGGTCAGTATTGTTATAGATGGCTCAAGAGCAAAGCAATGATGTCTTACTGGGGATTAGTGTACTTGCAAGGACATGAGGGTGGGGAAAGAACAGGAGTTTCAAAGAAGCTACTTCCTGACTTCCCTGTTGCCTCCAGAAGTCTCTACATTTCCAGCCAAGAGGCAGCTCTGCAAGCAGAGCCATCCCAGGCCATCTTGTTCCTTTCTTCCCTCAAGAATCAAGATCTTTCAATGGCTAAAGCTTAAGAAAAGGTTCCCTTTACTCTTCTTCAAGCAAACCCTGCCACAGTCCTCCACTCCTTTTCCTGCCTCAGTGGGGCACCCACACTGGCACACACCTGATGCACTGAGCCACATCAAGGAGCTAAAATGGTCTCAGAGTAAGATAGTAGCTATAAAAATTACCCTACCTTAATGTCCCAAAGGACGAGGTGGGACTGCACAGCAAAGAGGACTAGACTGCAGCAGCAACTAAATGAGCTCTGCCCAACGTGCAGCCCAGGGCAGGTCCCAGCCCAGCTGGGGAGAGCTGAGGGCACAGCCCTGAGCAGAAGGAAGCATTAAACTGCTGGGGCTGCACTTGCACACCAGTGCATGAGCTGGTCTGCCGTGAATGCACAGAGGGTGATGTGTGTAAAGCGCTCTTTCCAAAAGCCACAACTAAAGGCTGTGGCATTTTAAAAAACTGGTAATTCAAGCTTTTTAAGAATAACTTCAGGTACCTACTTCCAGAATTTTGGCATGCAGATAATTTCTAGACTTTGGCAAGCATAGGAATGTAGCTCTGCAGCTCCCTTGCAAAAGTGTCCTGAAGGCACCCCAGGCTTTTTCAAAAGCCCACAAAAAAGCACTATTTAACAGTGAGCTCTGCACACCAACAGAATCACGGAAGGGCTCAGTGCCCATGGTCCTGTTTTTCCAGGTTGCACCCCCACGCTCACCCAAGGCTGCTGGCTGTATCTCAGGCTACCAAGTTTGTACATTCAACCTGCTCTATAGCAGGAGATCCTGCAGCCTCCCGACCTCTGGACCAGAGCAAATCTCTTTTGGTTACACAGCAGAAAATCTAACCACCCATCTCTGGTGCTCCAATGTGAGTCCCACTACCTTATGCTACCTCTTTTACATTTCATCTTATACCAGTCCTCAAATTTTAACTATCCTGACAAGCTGCTTTCTAAAAGCTTTTAACTTCACTCAGCAGGTTTTATTTTCTGTTAGGGAAGGTGATACTCAAACAATGGTCTCACTAGCATAGTGGGAGTCTTACCCAGGCCAAGCACAATAGACCACATGCTGAATACAAGCACTATGCCAAAAAACCTAACAAAAGAGCACAAGACAAGGACATAGGAGAACATCCCCATTTTAACACCCTTTCTGCTACCCACCTAGGTGCTCCCCATTTTGTGCAGCTCACTGAGCCCAAGCACAGCAATATGTACTTGACTGCCTTATTTTGCAGCTTATTTCTCTCATTTTTATTTAAGTAGCCATAGTCATTTTGAATGATAGCCCTGTCCTCTACCATGCTTGCAGACTATCTTTGGAACTTCTTGGGATTTACGACACAACAATCCAGCTTCCTCTGCCAGCTAGAAAATGAACCAGCTTCCCTGCTTCCAAGGGAATCCCTTTGACTTCGTTTGGTTTGTTACCTAAGTATCCAACTCATCTGATAACCAGCAGGTATCCTTTAGCCCTGCTGAAGGTGGAGGATAAGACAGAGCAGATCAAGATCTGTGGGAGTTTGGTATTTAATATGTGCCATTAACATAAATCTTCCAAGCGCTTTTGGTCTGAAGAAGGTCAAGGCACATTTCGTGTTAAACCCAGCTCACATGCGTGGGTTTCATCAGGCCCTGCTGACAGCTCACAACTGGTTTTCATATAACTAAGAATATTCAGGAAAAACATGTTTCATTCTTTACTCTTTCC
>NW_009953648.1:636803-643034 GCF_000747805.2 Chaetura pelagica
TTTCCCTTCATAGTCTTCAAATGAATTTGCCTGCCCTGTTCCACAATTAAAGCACTATTCCTCTCAGGACTGAATAGCTGATAGTCAAGGATGTTTGGTATGGGTGATGCTTTTCAAGGATTTAAGTGGGTTTTATTTAAGTTGCTTCTAACACCAAATATACATAACTAAAAACAGATATTAATCAAATTCTAATACAGCTTTCTGCATTAAATTTCATCTGTTCAGCTACCAAATCTTCTCCACCGCAAATGCAATGAAGGTACTATCTCCTTAGAAATCCTTACTACAAGAATTTCATAATCCAAAATACAAATACAAATTCAGATGTTGCACAGACTATATCTTTTTATTATCAAAGCACTTCTGCCATTTGAGTGTATACAACTCTGCTACACGTCTTTTCACAGACTGGAACAACCAGTCCAGGTAAGCCTGCACCACTTCAGATCCAGCTCTCATAATCTGTTTTCATATGTTTTTCTCTCTGCTGCTTTTGTGGAGAAGCTCTATAGTAAGGCATCTGAAACAGCTCACCAGAGGCCTTGCACAGCCAGTAACAACCATATACTTCTTTACTTCTCCATTTATTTAGTAAATCTTTAGACCTTGCTATTGACTCAATAGATGCAACCTAATCTGGTGTCCCTAAAAATATTCGGTTTATAACTGTTCTCTGTTCTACATGGGTGTTACCTCCTGCCTGCTGCCTTGTTGCCAAAGCCAGTCAGTCCCTTTGTCCCTCTGGAAGCACAGCCCACCCTACACCACACACCATCATATGAGAGCAGGCATGGAACATACCACCAGATTCAGACGCAACACACTTTCCAAAGCAGTATGTGCTAAATCCTCATAGCTTCCCAGCTGCTATAGCACCATGAATTCAAGTAACTTATTTTCATTGCAAACTAATAGGAATGCACTCTCTAACAACAGGTTTTCACACCTTCATTTTGGTCTAGCTATTATCAAGAGGATGGAAGGCACACTCTATACAAGCATCTTCCCAGTGGTGCTCCTACAGTGATTCCACAACTCTGAATAAGCCATTTTTGGAGACACCAGGGGTAACAAGAACTTCCTGCCTTCAGTTATGGCAGCATCACCTTCCAAGCATTTCATTTTTGACAGGATTGTTTTGTCTAAAACAAGCTAGAAAGGAGGTGCACGGCAAGCCAAATCACAACAAGCATGGGCCATCAGTGGCTTGCAAGTCACACTAAGGCTCCAGTTCATGGATCACATCCTAAGAGGATGCAGGAACCAAAACTTATCGCCATTTAGCTGTCCAGATGGATATCCCAGTATGTCCTAATAACAGTCCAATTTATTTTTGCACAGTTTTCAGAACTCAAGCAGGACTCAAAGAAATCTGATGGGGTATCAAGACACTGCTTTAGAAGACACACACGCTTTTTTAAAAAAAACAAAAAACAAAAAAACCCACCACTACAAAACAAAAAAAACCTTAACTCAATCTCATATATAACTAATATTAACATTCTAGTGTTTGAGAATTTGGGAAATGGAAAGGATGTGTCATGAGCAGTGAACTATTACTATTAATAATAAATCCACCTGTTCTGCCTCCACCATAAGTTGGTGCCTTTCACATTGAATACCGGCAATACTAAAACCATGAAAGATAACTTCCAAAATCAGAACAAATAATCACTAGATCTTTACCTGCTGTATTTTAGCTGTCAGGCATCAGATTGCCACACTCTGACTATGCAGAAGGGCAACACAATTGCATTTTAAGCTAAAAGCAACAACTGGCAACTGAGTTATCCCTGCAGCAATGACAAGGTGTAAATCCCAAGCCGCAGTCCTCCCAGCTACGTATCTTCCATTCAAGCCTACTGAGACAGCACTTTCAAACTAGGCCAGGGGACATATCCTGGAGAGAGGGACAGTAGAGCCGAGGTGAAACTTGTACATCTGCTGGACCACTTTGGGTCAACTACTGAGAGCCCTTCCAACCTCACAGTCTCTTCCCACCCTTAAGGCAGAAAATCATGTAAAGCTTCCCTAAAATCATTAAGTAAGAATGGAAGAACAGCTTCTTGCTGTTCTCAGAACCGCAGTATGCATTTCAGACCCTAGAGACACACGGTCAGTGAAGATAACTAGGCTGTGGCTACAGAGCACAGCTCCTCAAACCCCCAACTAGGATATCACACGTTCCAATTACCAACAGAAGTTAGCATGGAATGCAACAAGGGACAACCTTTTAACAAATTAACTTTTGCCACAAGTATCCCTCAAATAATAAGAAGTTTTGTTACAAATTAGCCTACTTTATCAGTTGGCATAAGAATCTGCCAGTGCAGCAAAATTAGTTCTTGCTTAGCTTGCAAAAAGCCCAGCGATGGCTGGCAATAAAAGGAAAAGAAAACCTGAGTATTTTTGTTCTGATCTTCTTCAGCACTCAATCTGCAATAAAAAGTGCCATTTAAGCTACAGAGTCAGAAATAACCAGAATCTGACCCCACTCAAACCACATTTTCATTCCTAAATTGATATGTTGTTATGCAATACCCTTCAGTGCTTTTAGCTGACCGCATCTTCTAAATCTAGACCTTAATTAACAATTTTAAAACAGTCAGAAGTACACAGATACTGGAGTTGTTTGAGCTGACACGCATGTTTTGAAAAAATGAGATCCCTATAATTAGAAGTTTGATAAGAGATAATTTGCTTAAACATGGAGGAAATGGACAGTCTTGTATTAACAGACTAAATATCATATTCTCTCAATTGCATGCTCAGCATAGCAGCAACTAAAGACTATGGAAAATTCAGAGTTGCAAAAGAGTGAAAAAAGTTCTCCATAGTTTTCTCCAATTGCAAAAGCTACTAAAAGAAGAGCACCTACTGAAGCAAAGGAGAATGTGAGTGTAAATACTCTTCAAAGTAAAATGTCTTCTGAAGTTTTTCTCTGGAAAAAGTAATTTACAATTCCTTTTCCAGTCCTTCGCTTTGATTCAGGAACACTTTGTCAGTCTTATCTAAAAATTACAAAGCAAGTATTTCTTAAAGAAAAAAGAAATAACAAAACCCACAAGTGATAAGACCAAGAATGTCACTTTATGCTCACGGCAACCTTCAACAAAATCTCTTAGCTATAAACAAAGAATTAGTTTCATGGGAAAAAGAATTGCACCATCACTGCATGCCCCCAGACAACTCTCAACTTGCAGCTCCACCAACATATGCTGTGAGCAAAGAAGAGAAAAAAACTACACAAAAAACAAACCCCAGGAAGAAGAGTGAACATCAATATAATGCACAAATGTAGTTTGGATAAGTCAAGCATCGTCTAAATTAATGTCATTACCTGGAAGAATTTGTAAGGTAGGATGCTCTAACACACACCACCTCCTCTCCCCTAACTGTCAACAAGTTTGCAGACACTGCAAACACAGAGAGCACCAATTGATAAGAACTTTGTAGCTTCTCTAGAAAAGCAAAGTAATAATAAAAACATTGTGGTGCAGCCAATTTTTGGACGCTTACCAGAGTTACCTGCAAAGCCATAACCACCTCCTGTCAAGTACAAACTCGCTAAGGACCCACAGTGGTGCGTGGCAATCTGAGCTAACAAGGACGGGCCTGGACAGGAATCCTTAAGTCACTGCCTTGGCATATTAATGACCAATTAAAGCAACTTCGGTTTTAAAAAAGTCACTGACCCACCCACATTTCATAAAAACAACAGGAAGGCACCAGAAGACTGGAGAGGGAGGAGTCATTGCTTGGCTAGTCTCACTGGGGAAAAAAAAAAAAAAAAAAAAAGATTTTGAGCCAGTAACACAACCATTTTCTGAGTGGAAACAAACTCATATTTTCCCCACTCCATCCCTTCTCCTCACTCCTGGGAACAGGAAACAAGACAACGCTACCAGGCTAAAAACAGATGAGCTCAGAAATCCTGTTAAATTGGCTTTGCACCAGTGCCTTGTCTCTGGTTCTGATGAACACTGCGTCTTTCACCAATAACCACTGACTTTTCCCTAGGCCTATGATCAGATTCTGTTAAACATAATCAAACTGTCTTAACCAATTCCGGCACACTAAGTAAAACAGCTTAAAACACCTGGTGCTAAAGTACTGGTGCATACAGACCAGAAATAAACTTTTCTTTTCTTGAGGTTACAGGCTTTTAAACCTGCCCAACTAATTTTCATTATTCTGTTTTGGTACAAATGAACCTTTAAGTTGTTTTGAGGTTTTTTGCTAGTGTTTATTGCATCATATGTCATTATTTTCCCTCCATAACCTCAGCTGGGAGAGGGGGGCAAAACCACCCACAGAGTAATATTGCACTCTTCACTGTACAGAACAAGAACACTGTGATTGAGGACTCCACCAGCAGTGGAAGTGCCATGAAGTAACAAATAAGGGATATGCTCCCTTTCCTAAAAGCCTTCCCACATCTCTGCTTTCAGGATGCATTGTTTAACGTTAGTCAGGAAATGCACTTCCAGCTGCAATGGCAGTTGCTTGTAATTAAACACAACTTCCAAACAAAATGTGGCAGTAACTACAAAGCCATACTTAGTACAGAAATTCAAACAACTCCAGAGCTCTTCACAGAGCCCAACCAGACCCTTGCTTTTCATTCTCTCAAAAAATACATTGTCTTTCTTTTCACTCATAGCTTGTACAAAGCCTCTCAATCCTCAAGCAGGTTTCTGAATATGTAAGAAATGAAGCCACTGAACACTGTGAAGGGACAGTGTGCACCTGCAGAGGAGCTGAGAACACTGCTGCCAGTGCTGGGCACCAGCCACCAGAGCCGCTGGACAGATCTGCAGAACAGAAGTTAGCCTGGGCTCCAACTCCTGGCTCAGGAAGCTCCCATGCTGCAGGAGCTTGGCACACAGCACCTAGGGGAAGCAATGCTACTGACTGCCCTTTTCTTAGGCTTTTATTGCCTGCCTGCTGCGTTCCCTTTCAGGGATGGCTTTATACACTGCCACCTCCCAAGGAAAAGGTGGGGGAGAACACAGGGAAGCCAAACAATCGTGGCGGTTAAAGAAAAGAAAGGTGGCAAGAGTCAAAAATTATGATCAGGGAACCAGAGGGGGACAACAGACACTGCCCAAGAGCATCCATCACTCATCAAAGAGTCAGAGGATACTGCTCAACAGTGTGACAAGCAGGAGAAATGGCAATGAGCCCTGGAGCTCCTGTCCTATTCCCTCCTTCTGGTGATGTTAGCAGCCACCTTGGCCAAGGCCAGACAACGGGCTTGTAATTTAGAGCCACAGGCAAAGGCTAGACTAATAAAAAGTTGATGGGAGCAGAACAATCAAAACCAATGAGGGTCATGGAGAGAGGACACTAGGCTGGATGAATCTCTCAGCTATAGTAACCAGATCACATCAAGCCCCCAGTGCACAACTTGTAGTTCATTGTCCAACTTCTCATCTTTTAAATGAATAAATAATTTAGGCTTTAAGATGCTTAGACTCTGAAACATCTGGACATCAGGTACTAGTTGAAATGAACTTTATGTTAAATTGTCCTTGATGTATGCAAGTGACAAGTTTTGTATAAACAAGTTCACAATTCATCATGAATTATCCAAGATCTTGAGCAACTCTTACACAGGGTAATGAGACTCACTAGGTCTTTAAGTCATGCTAAAGGAAATTAGTTGCACAAGTATTCAAGGATGTACTTCCAAGAAAGCAGGTACAGAACAGGCACCTTGTATATCTTGATTAGTTGCATGTACACAGAGGAACCTTCACTTGCACTTTCTTGTTTCGCAGCATACCACTCGTTCTGTCCTCTGCTATTCAACAACACTGTTTCTGAATTTGTTATTCTAGTCAATGAAAACAAACATTTACCCATCCACAGCTTCAGCTGAAGGTCTCAAGTGCACTTTGCAAACATGAATACTGACCTGCTCAATGTTATGCAGGTTAAACACCATTTTATAGGCATACAGCTCAGCCTCGTTCACATGAAAAATTAAACTGATCCTTTTGGCCATGTAAAGTTATACTGCTAGTGCAGCCCTTGTGCAGATCCTTTATATAAGTGGATCATCTGGGCTGATCTTGTATCATCCAGAAAGATACAGGAAGAAGAACTCCCCCCTTAGAGCCTTAGATTTGCACAGATGTCATTTATAAAAGTACCCAGAATAAAATGGTGAATGAAAAATCTCTGAACCTTTGTATGAAGTGGGAAAGACTGTGGAAGGGAAAG
>NW_009953648.1:643148-646716 GCF_000747805.2 Chaetura pelagica
GGAAAGAGCCAGTGCTACCAAAGCCACATGTTCCTGATAGCATAAATTCCTACTGACTTCTCATTAATTGAAAAGAAGCAAATTTAGTATTTACCTAAATGCTCTCTTTATCTTGTGTCAGCACAGGAAGAAGTGTCTAGCCTACACTCCTCAATTCCTTCAGTTAATCTTCAGGAAAATAAAAACTTTTTAAAAAATCTTATTATCCTGATCCTTCATCACCTATCCATAAGCTCACTACCTTCAATCTCTTTTTCTTCCAGTAGCTGTTGAAAGCTACTCCAGAATAGGTTTACAGCACATTCTACTCCAACTTCCACAAACATCTCATTTGGTCCTCTACATGAGCTCCACACAGACATTCCTCTCAAGCACACACAGCCATACACATACCTGTTCTGTAAGGGGCAGATAGCTTAGAAAACTGGATGTTGTTTGGAAAAATTGCACACCATGAGTTTAAGCTCATTATCAACAGGGAAATAATACCTCCCATACTGAAGCTAGTTCCCCAGCTTCTTTGCTCTCAACCCCCTCACTGCCTTGGAAACACTGCAGGAGTTCCACTCACTCAGAGGTTGTAACAAACATCAAAACTCCTCCCTCCTTGTGTCATTCAACACATTAAAACAGATCTTCTGGGGAAACCACTGGCATCCAGCTTGCTCTCATGTTCTCCGTACTGTTCCTCTCTCCACCCTGGTAACCGTTAGCCCTTCAGCTATAGCTGGCTTCAAATTTCTCTTTCCATCCATAGATGCCTGAACTTAAAGCCTTCCAAAAGACATTCTATGAGGCCTAAATGATTAGCCAAGTCTTGTAAATTTGAAAAAATGTGACAGAAGGGAATCTATACAGATGATGTGGAATTTTCCCTTTGTAACCTGTGTTAGAAATTATTAAATATGCAGATCTAAACTATCACTTGATAAAACACAAGGAAAAAAAGATTACTCCTCTTTGGTTCCACCTGAACTACTTACAAACACATGTCAAGGACTAGCAGATGTTTTCTGTAGTACACCTGGGATTAACAAACTAAAATATGCAATCATGTTTAGAGAACAGGTAGCTGGTTCTTTAAATACAGGAGTCAAGGAGGAATTATGAATCATATTAACCCACCAGATTTGCCAACAGGAGAGTCTACATGAAGCCACTGCACACCAGAAACCAGAGTTCACACCCATTCTCACCCTGACTGGAAGATAAGGAGTTTCAGTCACTCAAGGAGAAAAGCCCCACGTACAGTTGCAGTGACTGCATTCCTTCTGCCATTTCTTTATCTCAGTACTTCTATTTGTATCCAGTCCTGCTTCATGACACAGCAGGTCACTCTCCATGCTCATTTTTTCAGCATAGCTGCTCCAGTAAGGCTGCTGGTGTAGAATTTTGTGGGTAGGCTCTATTTTAAGTCTCATACTCTGGATTAAAATAGTATGGAGTTAAAAGCAGTAATTACCAAACATCTGCACTTTCTCTAAAGCTGCAATGCTATTTAACCAACGCATGAGCTATAAACTCACTCAATGGAGCTATTCCAGATTAGCTATAAAGCTAAATTAGTGTGAATTCCCAGAGTAGTAAAGGTTCTAAATCCTCAAGGTTATATACATTAAAGTTCTGCAGCACAAGAATTTGAGTGATTTCCAGTTAAAGCCAGGATAGTAGAAAACAACAACAGGCATTCATCACCATGCTGGATCAGTGTCTCAGTATGGCACTATAAAATAATACTCTTTTATTCATTATGTGTCCTTCAGTGTCCAGCAAAGCCAGGAGATCTCAGCAAAACTGAATACAGCAAGTCATTTAACAGAAATATCATGGCCACATAGGCCCTCACCCCAGAGCAGAGATGCTATCCAGCTGAGTCGACTGCCACTAAATATCTTTGTGAGATTCTCTGCACAAAGAAGGTAATTTAGCAATCAAACAGTAACAGCTGAGAGAATTTCAAGGCAGGATTGAAGGCCCACTAAAGTATATCCCCAGCTCATAAACATTTCTACTAATGTGGATTCCTTTGCAAGATCAGTTTCTCCATCTTACAGCTGCAGAAGAAAGATACTCATGCTGCTGAAAAAAGACAAATTACTTTTGTTTTACATCTTTCAGTTAACTTTATCAGACCAATGGAAGTCCTACAAAGAAGCTGCACATTAATGTCTGCCATTACACATGTCAGCACAGAAATGCTGTGTTTCACAAAGCCTGAAAATTTTTTGTGAGGTAAATATTTACATTGATATTTTAAATCATCAATTTAACTCTGGGTTGTCTAATCTCTGCCTGCTGTGCTTCCCCCTGCCACCTTGCATAAACTTTCAATCCCCATGCAGAGCACTATTATTAGAGCTGACTGAAAAAAAACACAACAAACAAACAACAACAAAAAAAAACAGTCTGAAGGCATGTTATTTATTGTGGAAAAGGTATGGGCAAAGCCTTTTCAAAACAAAACCTAATAAACCCTTGTCTGTTTCTGTCTCAAGCCGATTCCAGGGGGGCTCATGTGGGGAAAAAGAACCATTTCCCACAGTTTCGCCTGAGAAAAGTAAAAAAAACATTTCCTTGATGTTTTAAAAACTGTTTCTCTGTAAATAACTTTATGTCGAATCATCCAGCAGCTTTTCATGCCCTTTTGAAACACAAAGTTTCAATCAGCAGGGAGCAAGTCCTACGAAACACATGGCCTTAGCACCCCAAGACAGACCAAAGGGCACTGAGAATACACATACTGTAAAGTAGGCTGGGCTTTCACCTCTGTTTATACACAAACCTGCCTATAAAACCAGCTGAAACAAAACCCCGCAGCCTTTATTTGGTATTGAATGGACTCCAGGCCCGGTGTAGCCAGCAGGATTGAGGACGTGCGTCAGCACAAGAGTGCAACTAACAGAGCCTCTCCCACCTCCTCCGCTTCCCCTCTCGCAGGGCAGGAAGAATGAAGGAATCAACAAACTAAGCAACATTAGAACCTTTCGCACAAACCTCATCGCAAAAAAAACAAAAGACAAGGGGGGGGGAAGTGAAGGGGCGTCAAAGAGCTCCCAGACTAGTTCAATACCGATAACCCAGGTGTGCCCTGAGTCATAACTGAGAGCAGGAACGAGGACATGGATGCTCGCACCCCAGCCTGGGCGAGAGGGCGATCGATCGCCGTGGCCAGGAGCCACCCGCTGCATCCAGGGCAGGGCAGGGCAGGCCGTCCCAGGGCAGACGGGCAGGAAAGGCCTCCCCCACCACACACCCAAGTCTTCACCAAACGTACGCGCCACACACTTTTCTGCAAAGTTTCAGCCTGAAAGATTTCACGTGCGTTGGACTAGCATGAGGGACTAATCAAAGCCAGCTGGTAACGCTACAGCCCAGCGCCCAACAACAGCGGGGGCGAGGGTCGTGCAGAAAGGGGCGGCTGGAAACTGGCACGCTCTCCTCTCTTTTCGGCTGTAAAAAAAAGTAGCACGAAAACTTCTCGTCAGCGAAGGAGAAGCACTCGCCTTACTACGTACTAGCAGATTAGGAGTGGGTGTCGAAAACGTGGAAGAAGCGAGCAAAGGGGGGG
>NW_009953648.1:647290-654766 GCF_000747805.2 Chaetura pelagica
CGCCACGGCCCGCCGGGGGGAGCGGGACCCCCGGGAGCACCGGGAACACCGGGACCTCCGTTCCCCAGGAGGCAGCCCGGGCCTCCGATGAGCCGGCAGGGACCTCGTGCTTTCCGGGAGAATCACCGAATCCCAAGGGTTGGAAAGGGCCTGGAAAGCTCCCCCAGCCCAACCCCCCTGCCAGGGCAGGGGCACCCAGAGCACATCACACAGGATCCAGGGGGTTGGAATGTCTCCAGAGAAGGAGACTCCACAGCCTCTCTGGGCAGCCTGGCCCAGGGCTCTGGCACTCTCACAGCAAAGAAGTTCTTCCTGAGATTCACATGGAACCTCCTGGGCTCCAGTTTGCACCCAGTGCCCCTTGTCCTGTCACTGGACATCACTGCACAAAGCCTGGCTCTGTCCTCCTGACACTGCCCTGAACAGATTTGTGCCCATGGATGAGGTGGCCCCTCAGTCTCCTCTTCTCCAAGCCCAACAGCCCCAGCTCCCTCAGCCTTTCCTCAGCAGGGAGATGTTCCCCTCCCTCCAGCATCTCTGTGTCTCTGCCCTGGGCTCTTTCCAGCAGTTCCCTGTCCTTCTGGAGCTGAGGGGCCCAGAACTGGACACAACATTCCAGATGTGGCCTCCCCAAGGCAGAACAGAGGGGGAGCAGAACCTCTCTTGACCTTTCTAACCCACCCCAGGATCCATTGGCCTTCTTGGCCACAAGGGCACATGGCTGGTCATGCTCATCCTCCTGCCCACCAGGACCTCCAGGGCCCTTTCTCCTGCCCTGCTCTCCAGCAGCTCAGCCCTCAACCTGTCCTGGTACATGGGGATGTTCTTCCCCAGATGCAAGACTCTATCAAATCACCATCAGTCTTCACTGGTCTTTGAGTACCTGGGGGTAGCACAGGAGGCCAAAGGTCTGTGGAGAGCTGGGAGGTGATGGGTGTGGGAGGAGGTGGGGATGGAAAAGACAGATTGTGTCCTCTCCAGTTTTGCAAATAGGTGTTTTTGTCTTAGAAACCTGTTGTAGGTTAACCTCCAGTGCTTTTGATCCAGGGAAAAGTCTTGGGGTTTACGGCAGCAGCCTGGCCTAGCAGGAGGTGTCCCTGCCCACTGTGGGAGGCTGGAAGAAGAAGAGGGTCTCCAAGGGCTCTTCCTACCCAAACCCATTTGGGGTCCTAATAACAATGCCACAGGGATGAAGCAAGGTGGGAAAAGCAGTTGAGTCACCAGAGCTGAGGTGGGTTTGCAGATGGGGAGAGGTGTCATTAAGCAGCGGTTTGTTTCAAAGGTTTCTTTGAACAGTCCCAGGGTGACTCCTGTGTGAGGGCCACCACTTCTTGTGCTGTGACACATTTCCCTGGGATGTTTCATGGTCTGTTTTGAGATGGCTTTTGATACAAGGTGTCCCTACAGAACTTACACTTGTACTGGTTTGTAAAAACAATGGAATAAATTGAATACATTTTATGGTTCATTTGCCAGCACTTCAGAGGTATCTGAACTTACTCGCTCCATCCTTTCATATTAAGAAAAAAAAAAAAGAGAGAAAGCAGGGAGGCAGGTTCATGTAAAGTGTGCAGTTTAGCCAAGGGAAACGGGCAGCCTGAGTGGATTCCCAAGGTGGCCAAGCCCCAGCTCAGTGTGACAGCAAAGGCACCTCATGGCTCAGGACTGTAACTTCCTCCAGCTCCTGGTTCCATGGCATCAACAGGGCCATGTTTCCTATTCTTGGCATACTCCTGCAAACCTTTCCTGCAGGAAGACAGACTGCATCCTGCAGTGATTTAGATTGCATTTTTCCTTCCTGCAGGTTTAATCCAAGAAAGGGATCCAAGACAAGGAAATAAACAGAGTGCTGTTGTTTTACAATCCAGAAAGAAAACAGGGAACAAGAGTCCAACCTTGTTGGTGAATGAAGTTAATCGAAAGAGAGTGACATCTGTAATTTATTCTATTATTATGATGGTGACTGAGATATCTGTTATTAAAATAATATATGGTCTTCTGTGCCTTAACAAAAAGGCTCTCCTCTGAAAACAAAGAGGAAACAGATTTTTTAAGCTCTTTGTATTAACTGCTTGTACCAAACCATTAATATTTTAGTGTCAGCTGCACCAGGGATTCAAACTACTCATTTCTGATCTGCAGCATACCTTCAATAAAATTGAGTTTATACTTCAAAAGCTTTCTTTCTTTCATTACTCCTTTTAATATCATGTCTCAGCCTCCTGTGGTGGCTTCCACATTCGGCAGTTCTGCACATCTCACATCCTTTCAGGACAAAATGTCAGATTTAAAAAAAAAATAAAAATCCTTTTTAAAACTACAAACTCAAAGGTAGAAGGCCCAGAGTTGTGGAGAATCACACGTTCTGCACTCTACCACTGAAAAGCAAAGCAGAAAGTAGATCAGCTGGCAGCTCTGTTCATCTGTGGAGCAAGTTGAAAGACTGAGCAAACAAAAAAATACAATTATGTAAAAGTAGAGCCAGCTAGGTTGAGATTGGACTTTGTCTCTTAATTAACAGCTCTCTGGAACATGATGGCTGGCTCTATCAACAAGACTGAAATGCAGGGTGTTGTTTAGACAGGCACACAGCTAACACTTCCCATCCAGTGTCATTAAGACAGCATCAGGCTCTGCTGGCAGCTTGAAATCTAATCCATTTTCTGAAATTAGTTAGAAGTTTTCTGCTTGACCCTGAAACTCCCTTCTAGCAGCCTTGGTGGTTTTGTAGTTCAATTTTCCTGGGTTTTTTAAAAGTTTCTATTGCCCTTTTTTTGGTAGGTAAAAACCAAACCTAAGCCAGAGGAGAGGCCAGGCAAAAAGGAGAGGCCACCACAGAGAGACTGTGGGTATGTTGCTCAGTGCATCAATGAAGGCTTTCAGTCCCACCCCTGCTGGGGCAATTCCAGATGTAGCATGTAAGGGCAGAAGGTGGGTGGCAACTGCACAGTCCCAGCAGCCTGTCTGCATTAGTCAGATGTGTGCACAAGGGTAACCCCCAACTAGTGCCACCTGAAGACACCACTTAGGGTGTAGCCACAGCAGGAAAGCTGCCCTTTCACTGCTGAATCCTGGGGGAGGTTTGTGTGCCAAGCAAGGAAGGGTCTTGTTCATGTAGCACTTGCTGTAATTCTTCTGTCTGCCAGTCCCTGCATACACAGGGTCTAGATTGTGTGCTTTGGCTGGAATTTTCTATTTCTGTGACAACATTGCTGAGCTGACAGGACCCTTTCCTGTTGAAAAGGGTTCAGAGGAGGCCACAAAGATGACCAAAAGGCTGGAACAGCTCTGCTACAAAAATAGGCTGGGAGAGTTGAGGTGTTCAGCCTGGAGAAGAGAGGGCTCCGGGAAGACCTCATAAGCAGCCTTCCAGTGCCTGAAGGGGCTCCAGGAAAGCTAGGGAGGGAGCTGGGACAAGGGAATGTAGTGATGGGACAAGGGGTAATAGTTTTAAACTGAAAGAGTAGATTTAGGTTAGATATCAGGAAGAAATTCTTCACCATGAGGGCAGGAAGGCACTGGAGTAGGTTGTCCAGGGAGGTTGTTGATGCCCCCTCCCTGGAGGTGTTCAGGTTGGATGAGGCTTGTGCAGCCTGGTCTGGTGGGAGGTGTCCCTGCCTATGAAGGGAGGTTGGAACCTGATGATATTTAAGGTCTCTTCCAGCCTTAACCATTCTGTGATTCTATGAAGTAGTTGCTCCATGTGTCCATTCATGCCCGCTTCAAAATGTGTTTCATCTTTCATGTGGTTTCTGAAGAGAGTGGTTTAGTTTTGTTGTTTGTGAGAAGCGAGTGTTGAAAGAGAAGGGGAGGTTGCACAGACAGGACTGCTGGGGTTGAAGACGGGAATAGGGGAATTAAGAGGGAATGAGAAAGGGAAGGAAATAAAAGGGATGAGAAAAGTGAGAAGGTGTGTTGTGGTGTAGTGACAGGCAGAATCACTGCAGGAGGGGCTGAGTGGGCAGCAGATGACCAACAGAAGGAGGAAAAAGAATGTCAGGGTCCAAGTACCAGAGAGCTGAAGCCATCTGCAAGCTGAGGTCATGTCATGCAGCAGGGACAGCCTCAGGGCAGCCGAGCTGTGCCACCAGCTGTGCAGAGCAACCTCTGCTGTCTCTGTGGAGATGCCTGTCCCTGGCCTGCCAGCCAGGGGGTCAGGACCTTGCAAGCTGGGTGAGCTTTGATGAAGCCAGTAGCACAGCAAAGTGACAAAATTACAGATCTGGTGCAAATGTCATCAAGCCATTGAGGCTCCCTAGTACTGGTGTCAGCATGCCCATGCAGCTGGAAGGCATCACTATTCCTCTTAAGGGCTCAGATACATAAAGTAAGATCATTTCCCAAGATCGAGCTAGGAATCAACATCCATGCAGCCAGGAAGCAAACCTCAGTGTCCCAGGGCCATGCATGCCTCAGGACTGCACTAGCAGGGTGGAAACCATGTAGGTGGTGCTTTGGGTGGAGCTGCAGCTGTGTCATCTCAAACACCCATCTAGATTAAATGACCCTCCTCAGTCAGGAGGAGAATGGATTTACCAGTACATCTGCAGATACACCAGGGCTCCTTCTGGCACCACTGGCTGCCCAAGGATCAGAACCCACTGCCCTCCTCAATGCTGAGCATCCTCCATCACCAAGTGCTCCTGGAGCCCTTGGAAGGAAGAACCCAGAAGCAACTGATAACACCAGCACGACCACAGGGTGCAGACACAGAGCAGCATTTTCATCCCCCTCCCCATGCACACACAGCACAGGCATCCTGCAAAAAAAGCAAGCAGGAACTGTAATGAGGAGAAATGATGCTGTCCCAAAAGCTCAGCATGAACAGGGCTCACTGCTTGCTGCTTTGCCAACTCGGGAGCAGCCTGGCTGGAGCAGTTTGCATTCACCTCCGGTTCACACAACCTTTGTGTAATAAACTGTCATAGCCCCAGAGAAGGGAACATTCCAAGAAGTGCCCTGAGGCAATGCATAACAGAAGCCTGAGAATCCTATTGCATGAGTCGCTGACCTCCACACTCTGCATCTATTTCAGCCTTTTAATTGATAAGGTTTTTGTATTTCTATGGTACTTTACATCTGGAAAGATCCTAAAAGGCTGTGAAGACTAAGGGTGCACAGAACCATTGAAATGTGGTTCCCAGAGAGGTGGGACTGTGCAGGGAACTAAAGCTTAGCCAAGGGCACTGGGGGAAAAAAAGTCTTAATTTTAAAAAGGAGCCACTATTACATCACTATTTCATATCCATGGAGAATAAACAATAAGGTTTTAGTTTCTAAGGCACCACTTGAATAAGTAGGCATTGCAGATTGCTTTCTTATCCAGCAGGGATGCAGAGCAAAACAAGTACTGGGTGATTTTAATTTAGGGTGTTAAATGACCACAACTTAAGCTACAAATTTAAACCATCATAGCATCAAGGCTTTCCTCCCTCCTGATGAGTAAGTTATTCCCAAATGCTAGACACAAAGCAGGAGCCAGTGGAGGAAAAAAAGCCACACAGATAGCACCTGACCCTACACTCAGAGCACCAAACTCCCTTTCATGCTCCCTGGATGCTCAGCAGCATCACACGAGGCCTCAGCAAAGTAAAAACTGGCCCCAAGGACCAGGTGGGACAACTGGGAAAACAAAAGGGAAGCAGTCCTTGTGTCCCAAGGCTGGCACAGCCCACAAGGGGAGCTGTGGCTTTGCTGAACTCCATGAATCTCATTTCCATTTCAAAAGATAGAAGTAGTCAAATCTCCCTTCTTGGCTGATTTCCCTGGCAAACACTTATTTCTGCCTTGACCAAAGCCTAGTTTGTCCTAAACTGAGGGCAGCTGTGACGCCTGTTGGCCACAGCTGACATCCCTCTTACTGGCAACCCTGAGCTGAAACAGGCTGGGAGCACTGGGCAGAAAAGGCTTTTCAAAGGAACATCAAAAATTCTTTGTCTTAGTGCAATTCCTTCCTATTTTTACCTGCCACTCTCTGGAGGAGACACACGGGCATCACCACAGCCACTCGTAAACTTCATTGCTTCCCAAGGAGAAATTGCAGGCAAATTACAGACTAGCATGGTCTTTTTATGTCTCTCCTGCTTGGGGCATGTCAGCACTGCTGCGTTCCCTTCCACCCCCACCACATTCCCAGCTGCAACATCCTCTGCATGCTTACTGCTGGACATTAATGACCTGCCTCTGTAATTAGCACATCTAGCACCATATTCAGCATGAGTTCTCAATGCTTTGTCACTGGGATGTTGGGGATATTCACCTCCCATGTCTGCAGAGTGGGATCACTCCTGATTTCTGCCTTCACCCAAGCATCTCTTGGCCACACTGCACTTGAGGTCCTCCTGCCACATTAATCCAGAGTGAGGGCAGGACTGTGTGTGTATATGAAGCCTGTGGTTGCACCAGAGCTGATATTCCCCTCCTGCTAACTCAGAGAAGCCATTCAAAGCTCCACATTGCTCCTCTAGGCACATGTAGAGGCTAGTCATGAAAAGCAGCCTTGATCCTTCATGTTTCAGCATTTCCAAGGAGAAGATATTACCAGCAGATATAATTATCCCTCTCACATGAAGAGAGAAATACACATGAGCAGTTTTTATCCTGTTGTAATAGCAGGGAAACTGAGGCAGAGCAGATTAGTGCTCACACCCTCACAGCTCCTGCCCCAGGTTCCTATCCCCACGATTCCCAGCCCTCAGTCCAAGCTCAGGACCACACCAGAAGGCCCTGAGGCTGGGGATCCCACAGTCACATGGCTTTTTAGGCATTGAAACTTCATCCAAAGGGAGAAATTCTATTGTCAAGGTGAAAAGCATTGCTACCAAAATGTGATCAAAGAGAGAGTTATCAACTTAAGTGTACTCCAGAGTTTCTGTTCCAGGCAAGAGAATATCAACAAGAAACCAATTTTATAAGCTAGCTGCTATTGACAGGGAAATAAAAGGAATACAGTTCTTACCAGACAGACCTAAGTTGCTCCAAATTGCTGTCAGCTTGAAATATCTTGCTGGTAATTTGTTTCCAAATTCTTTCTCCCTAAATTTGATTTGTTGCTGTACAGTGGATGATATATTCTGTGCAGCACCTCAAAGAGCATTCCTGTTGTCCTCTCACTGATTGTTTGTGAACTATCACTTCTGGGAGCTGGCAGTATTTATTATAAAAGGGACATCATCACTTGAAAAGCAGATTTTGTCAGAGGATGCAGTGTCTGCTGCCTGTACAAATGGCAGCTAAGATTACTGAGAGGAAAGGCATCAAGGAAAAATCACATTTCCTCCCCATCTTTGAGCTTGCCTGCATGGCCAAGCTGCATGTCTGTACCCTGGCTAGGGAAAGCATTGGACAGCATCTTCTAACAAGACTTGAATAAAACCTTTTACCAGGATCCTCTTTAACCAGAAGAAAAATTAGTAGTGCTTCCCACCTCCTGTGGCACTGTAGCCAGAGGATAAGCATAAAATCCATCAATTTTTC
>NW_009953648.1:655219-660506 GCF_000747805.2 Chaetura pelagica
CCTGCTGATGTTCTCTGTGAGAGAGGAACAGGTGACTCTGACTTACAAGCCATCCTGGTGGGTTCAATGATGTCTCCTACATGGTATGTCTGGGGCTTTCCTGTGCCTCTGAATTACAGCTCCTGGCTCTCCAGAAGCTTGGTCACTGCAGAGGAAGTTTTTCTGCACACTTGACACAGAGTTAGAAATGTGAAGCTCAAGTCTCATCTCTCCACCCAGCCAGCAGAACAGTGTCCTTGCCCTGGATTCCTCATCTGAGGAACGTGTATCTTCTCCTGCCCTTGCCCAGTTTATCTCAACCCACTCTGTCCAGTGGTTTAAGCAAACTCAGAGCAATTCTAGTTTTGGGATGAGGAGCCACCTCAGGTTAGTTACATGGCTTTAAAATGTGGGTAGAATGGATGGACTTGCCCCAGCTCACTTGAATCCAGCTCCCAGGGCACAAGATGCCAAAGGGCTGTCCATGCTTCTTCCTGAAAAACACAGTGTATCACCCACATAGCTGTATTCCTTTTTTTTTTTTAAGTAGATAAAGTAGTATTTTTCTATTTCTGAATCTTTCCAGGAAGGTATTGGCAACTAGCATTTTTCTGCTCAGCAGCTTGTTGGCAAGACCCAATGTGGCATTGGTGTGGTGAAGGCACTACAGGCACCATGGCAGGCACCTCAAATCACCCCAAGAGCTCATGCTGAGCTTTGACCGGGTCTTGGTGCCCTCCAAAGTGTGGAGAGCTGGGGGCTCGTGGAGGGACCACCCACTTTGGCTCTAGAAAACCAGTAAGTCTTGCAAAGGTTTGAGAGCAGCAGGAAAACACAGCAGTAATTCAACTGGCTGAAGTTTTGCCACATGGTTAACCCTGACATCACATCAGGGAAAGCTCCATGTGAGCAATTGTAACATCACTGAAAAGATTGATTGAAATAAAAAAGGAACATAAACCTCCCACTATTATTTTCAGAAATCATCAACAAGAAGAAACAGTTAAAAGGCCTTGAGTCTCCAAGCTGTTTTTCCTCCCTGGAAAATTACCTGTGTAAGACACAGAAACACCCTGAGCCATGGGAGGGGGGTTCTGCTCTGTCCCTGTTCCAGGGGACATGGGCCCATTCCCATGGGCAGGTCCCTGCAATGGGTGGCCTCACAGCCCTGGCTTTGGCCACCATGGCATTTGCTTTGCTCTCCCATGGGATGCCATGGGTAGGTGACTTAATGCTACACCCTGTCCAGAGCAGCAAACCTCCCAGCTGCCACTGCCAGCTCCTGGAACACCACAGTGTCCCTGAGCACAGGTATCACAGCTGGGCTGCTCAGGAGCCAGCAAGTTCTCCTCCTTGCAGGACCAGGCTGAGCCTTTCTGAGGTGACTGAATGCAGGTGTCAGCTGGGCAAGAGCAGCACAAATCAATCTCACACTGCTTAAAAATATATCTGTATATCAGATCCAAACCCTTTCCTCCAGAGTCTTGTGGGAGAAATGGAGTTTTAAAATGCTCAATTACTTATAGCTGAGATGTTGGGGGAGAAAAAACAACCAAGCTCATTTGTCCTGCTGGAGCAGAGCATGTCCATCCCTGTCACCTGGTGCTTGCACAAAGCCTAAGAGTAATGAGATCTGGATGGGGTAGTGAGGAGCTAGGAGGAAGGAGCTGTGCCTGAAAGCAGGCTGCAAGGAACCCAGAGCAGAGCCAGCTCACACAGGGAGATGATCAAACCCCCATGGTCACAATCTGAGCTGTGCCAACTGCTGCTTTCACCCTGGTTGTTAATTATCACCAATTAGGTGGGGCAGGTGGGTCCTATATCCAGGTGCTTCTGGCAGAAAGGACAGATTTTGTAGACCCACAGATGCTGTGTCAGAGGGAGGCTTTGGAGATTTAACAGCTTTTAGGAGGGAACCTGTGGGAGTTCCTCCAGAGAAGGACTGTCTGCTTAAACTTGTTTGTTCTTTCCCTTCCTTTCTTCTTTTTGAAGAGCTGCCACTTGCTCAGGGTCCAGCATAGGGAGTGGGCATCGTGGGTCTCTGCCCAGTGAAAGCAGCAACCACAGTCTGAGGTGACCCATGACATGAGGGGCAATAGGAGGATATAAAACAGAGAGCAAAGATGACAGAAAGACGGCAAGCATCCTGTGACTGCTGGGCAGGGACTGAGGAAACTGTGTGGCTTCTGAACAGAAAGTAATAAGTCTGGGTGCACAGAGTCTCTCTCTCTTGCTGAGTTCCCCACAGGCAGTAGAATGGGAGAACGATGGGGAGGGATGGTTTGAAGCCAAATTAAGTATCTTCACTTGCCTAATTTAGGCCAGAAGAACCATCAGCTGGAGTTCCCTTCTCTCTATTCCCTCCTGGGAAACAGGCTCTGTCCTCTCTGTCCTGGGGAACATGGCCATCAGAAGGGGCCTGACAATCCAGCACCTTCAGCTGTTTGTGGTGCCTCACTCTGAGCAGGGGCTACAAATCACAAGGATGAAGAAAATGCCCATAACTACAGCAATCCTCTGCAGACTTATCCTTTCCCACTGCAGCCCTGGGGACAGTGGACATGGGGCCACACCTTGTCCTGTAGCAAGGGGTGACTGGTCCTGCCACCTGTGTTTTACAGGGAAAAAAGGTGCAATCTGAAGGAAACAACCTGAATAACTTGGAGGTGGTGACCACAGCCTGTGCTACCATCTAGGTGCCAACAGCTCCCAAGGGCTAGGGAAAACTGTGCCCTAACAAGACCTACCTGATAAAGAGGTCAGCAAGAAGCCCCTTTGATTCAGTTCCAAGAGAATTGTCACCCTGTCCCCAGGGAACATAGTCCTGCTCCAGCTCAACAGCATCCATCCTTCTTTTGCAGCATGACACTGAGGAGGAGGTTTTGGGCCACATCCTCTAGGGAAACCAGCAGGGCTACAACATTTGGCAGCCGAGGAACTGGTGCTTCAGCTTTCTACAAGGATAAAGCTGTTGAATTCCTTCCCACCTCAGCACTGCCTTCCTGCACAGCTCCATTAGCAAGCCCTGCAAGCTGAATATTAGGGATTAATGAAACAGGAGATTAAACACAACTCTGCTTAAATTCAACCCCAAGAGGATGGGTGTGGAAGTGCCCTGCTGTGAATTAGGCAAGAAAGTGGGGAAAAAATAAAAAACATGGTGGGGAAGTGGTTCTGTTTCATTAGCACTCTGGTGCCTAATGATCCCAGCATTCCACCCACCTGAGGTATGATTGCAATATAGTTTTGGGAAGCCTGCAGACTCTGGTCCCAGTTTACTGCAACCCTCTGCTGCTCAGCCAAAACCTGGCACAAGTGCTCAGGCAAGGGCCAGCAATGCCAGCAGGAGGGTTGGAAAGGGCAAAACATGACTTTTTATTAAACTAGAGCCACTTTCTTGTGCTACTACTCTGTTTAAAACTCCCACACACTCACCTCCAGCAGCTCCTCTAAACCACTGTGGCTGTATCAGCTCAGAACTTACCACCAGGGCTGGATGTGACCCTGGGGGATAGTGCAACAGGTACTTTGCTCTGCAGAGCAGCAGCTCATATTTTTAGGACAGGCAGAGTCCTGCAGTACCTCCTTGCATTTGCAGAAGCCATCTGAAGCTCCATACAAGTTTGAAAGTCAAGAAGTTGGGAAAAGCAAATCCCTTCCAGTGAGTGCACTTCAAGTCCCTGGCTCTCCCGGGGCTCAGCAGGGACAGCCAGCACCATTATCCTCTCCTTACAGATGGGGAAACAAAAAAAAAGTTTGCCCCTTGTAACTCAAGAGTGCTGAAAATGAAGCAAGATTCCAGATTAGGGAAATCTCAGCCCTTGGATCATAAATGAGTTGTCAGATGTCAGCATCAAAGGCAGTAAAATCAGAGCCCAGCTGGCCTCTGCAGCTGGAAATGTCTTAATGCTGGCAGGTCCAAGATGCAGTCAAGACTACCCAGCCCCATGCCCTCCACTAGCAGCTTCAGTTTGCTTCCAAGCTACTGGGTTAACAGCTTCCCATGAGCATCACTAAAATCCTGGAGAGCAGATAACACCAACCCATCCATCTGCTTGCAAGTCTCCCCTGACCCACGGCCAGGAGAGCGTGTGCAGCCTGAGCTCCCCCTGCTCAGCAGCTTTGGTGCCATGACCACTGAAACACCTGGGGTTGTGCACTTCAAAACCTCCAGTCCAGATGAAACAGCGCCTCGTGCTGATCACAGAAAGACCAGTCCTTGATTGCACAGTTGCTGGGGTTCAAATGCCCATTTCCTCCCCCAGTGCCTGGTGCCAGGGCTTTTTATCCACCCCCTGGGTGCTGCTGCCAGCTCTAACAGAGGTATATTGGACTGCCCAGCCACCCAGGGGGGGAGCAACCTGCTTGTAAGCTTCATGTGGCTTCAGGTTTGCTCAGAGTTCATGCCCCAGGCTGGAGTTTGATGGAGTGAGCCAGTCCCAAGTGCTCCTGATGGATATAAAAATGATATGCAATCAGATGTGCTCTTAAGCAAGAATATTACCAAGTTAAATGACTTCAGTTTTACTAAGCTAATTAAAAGTGGAACAAAGCAATGATCAGATTAAGGTCATAATTAATAACTCCATAGGCTTAAATTATCCAGTCACCAAATAAATACCACATGTCATCAGAGGAAGCCATGGCTGATAACTTGAGGGAATTAGTGTCCTGTTGACATGTCTTGGGGGGAGCAAGAGCTCCCTTTTGAGCAGTGACCCCAGCTCCCCAAGACATGTTAATCACTGTCCAGGAGACCCTCTTCCTAAGGCTCGAGTGTCTACACAAGCCCAGGATGCTCCCTTAAAGGGAATTAAGTGGACTCAGGATGGGAAAGAGCCCCTCAATCCCTGACTTCCAGGTGGTCAAGGCAAGAGCCACCACCACCAGTCATGTCCCTCTTCTCTTTCTATGCAGCCATTTCTCCTTTTTGGCCATTGTAATAGTTTGAAAGTTTCTTGAAGTATCCTGATTATTTTTTTTTTTTAATATACCAGCAAAGAATCAAGCAATTAAAATGGGCTTCTAAAGTATTCCCATAGCTTTTAATGTAAAATAAAAAAGCAGGTTGCCTTTTAGGAGCCTGAAGTTAATTAAAAGTTTCCCAAGCCATTTATGCTGTCAGACCCTTTCAGGGGAAACCTTTCCCTTCCCACTCAAGCAGCCAAATCATCAGGGAGGGGACTGTGAGCAAAGGACCAGCCAAGAACTGACAAGCTGGGGACCTCAGAGCCTCTGGAAACCAAAATCCATCAGTAGGCTCAGAAGGGATTAAACAAATTTAGGGGAAGAAAAGGTTCATTAGTGT
>NW_009953648.1:660580-662323 GCF_000747805.2 Chaetura pelagica
CCCTCCCCCCCCCCCCCCCCCCAAGGACAGGGTGCCACACTGGGTGGGGGAAGCTTTGGCCCAACACCACATCCTTCCCACCAGGAGCTGCATCCACACTGAGGTAAAAAGAGCATATCCTGCAGAAAGCCTGCAAGGGTTCGTGGCTGCCTCTGGGAGGCTGCTGGGCTGGCAGAGACTGGGGTGAGTGGCTGCTCACACAAGCAGCTGCCCCTACCCACGGGCTCTCCCATCTCCCCTGGCAGACTGAGAAGAGACACAAGCCAGAGGAGCCCCCTGCATCAGCCTGGCAGAGCTCAGCCATGACTTTTTTCTTTGATGACTTTTTTTTTCTTTTATATAATTAAAAAAAAAACCCCAAGCCTGTTGTAAAACCAGCATTCAGCTGCTTGCACTTGACAGGCATGGGGTGGGGATGCACAGGAGGGCCAGGTCACTTGGTGGGGTACCACAGCTGCAGAGCTCAGCTCCATCCCAACACCCATCAGCAGCCCCCAGGGACCCGTAAGGGCACTGCAGCCCCTCTTCCCCACACTAGGCTTCCTGCCCTGGGGAATGTGCTCCTGAGCTTTGCCAGCAATGCCCCCAGCAGCAGAATAAGCTGCAAACTGATGTTGTGGAAAACCACAGGAGCTGGGTCTCTGAGCAAAAAGCTGCAGAAGCTACATCACTCAGCATCTTGGCTCAGCCCATCCTGTGTCTCCCTGAGCAGCCCCAGTCCTGCTGCCCCAGCAGGGCCAAGTAGCTGGGCCACAGCCACCTCACCCACACAGAACCTGCTTTGCCAGCAGACTCACCTGGGTCATTCTCACAGCAACAGCCAAGAGATTACTTACTTTTCCTCCAGGCCAGCCCTTTTCTGCCAGGTTTCCTTCCAGTCCAGCAGCCTGGAGGGAGAACAACACTGATGCTCACAGCAGCATCCTCAGGTTCATTAATTAGAGCAGACATAAACACTTCAGACACAAGTTGTGAGGTTTCTGTCCTGTAACAGCAACACCAAACCAGCTTCAAAAAAAGACATCAGAGCTCATCTGGAGCCAGCACATGCTGATGGACTCACCTGGTGAGCACAGCCACATCCTGTGCAAATCCTGCTGGCTCTGTCAGTTCCCGTCCCATCCACCCACTGCTACAGCATCTTGCAGCACCATCTCCCTGGTTCAGCACAGCTTCACTTGCTACAGACAGGATGTCAGGGCCAGACAGGCAAAGGACTTACTGTCCTTACCTGGAAGCATAAACCACCCACACCATGTCTGTACCCTAAACTGGCTGCTCCCTCTCTGAGCCATTTATAAGTGAGTATATGCAGGTGGTTTCTCACCACAGTCACCAGCTGGGGCCAATAATAAGGGCTCTACCTCACAAGGGGCCTTTGGTCCCTTAAAATGTGATTATGGTACATGAACATCAGCTGTGGGCCAGCCAGCAAAGAATCAAGCAATTAAAATGGGCTTCTAAAGTATTCCCATAGCTTTTAATGTAAAATAAAAAAGCAGGTTGCCTTTTAGGAGCCTGAAGTTAATTAAAAGTTTCCCAAGCCATTTATGCTGTCAGACCCTTTCAGGGGAAACCTTTCCCTTCCCACTCAAGCAGCCAAATCATCAGGGAGGGGACTGTGAGCAAAGGACCAGCCAAGAACTGACAAGCTGGGGACCTCAGAGCCTCTGGAAACCAAAATCCATCAGTAGGCTCAGAAGGGATTAAACAAATTTAGGGGAAGAAAAGGTTCATTAGTGT
>NW_009953648.1:662511-665496 GCF_000747805.2 Chaetura pelagica
GAAAGCCTGCAAGGGTGCGTGGCTGCCTCTGGGAGGCTGCTGGGCTGGCAGAGACTGGGGTGAGTGGCTGCTCACACAAGCAGCTGCCCCTACCCACGGGCTCTCCCATCTCCCCTGGCAGACTGAGAAGAGACACAAGCCAGAGGAGCCCCCTGCATCAGCCTGGCAGAGCTCAGCCATGACTTTTTTCTTTGATGACTTTTTTTTTCTTTTATATAATTAAAAAAAAAACCCCAAGCCTGTTGTAAAACCAGCATTCAGCTGCTTGCACTTGACAGGCATGGGGTGGGGATGCACAGGAGGGCCAGGTCACTTGGTGGGGTACCACAGCTGCAGAGCTCAGCTCCATACCAACATCCATCAGCAGCACCCAGGGACCCGTAAGGGCACTGCAGCCCCTCTTCCCCACACTAGGCTTCCTGCCCTGGGGAATGTGCTCCTGAGCTTTGCCAGCAATGCCCCCAGCAGCAGAATAAGCTGCAAACTGATGTTGTGGAAAACCACAGGAGCTGGGTCTCTGAGCAAAAAGCTGCAGAAGCTACATCACTCAGCATCTTGGCTCAGCCCATCCTGTGTCTCCCTGAGCAGCCCCAGTCCTGCTGCCCCAGCAGGGCCAAGTAGCTGGGCCACAGCCACCTCACCCACACAGAACCTGCTTTGCCAGCAGACTCACCTGGGTCATTCTCACAGCAACAGCCAAGAGATTACTTACTTTTCCTCCAGGCCAGCCCTTTTCTGCCAGGTTTCCTTCCAGTCCAGCAGCCTGGAGGGAGAACAACACTGATGCTCACAGCAGCATCCTCAGGTTCATTAATTAGAGCAGACATAAACACTTCAGACACAAGTTGTGAGGTTTCTGTCCTGTAACAGCAACACCAAACCAGCTTCAAAAAAAGACATCAGAGCTCATCTGGAGCCAGCACATGCTGATGGACTCACCTGGTGAGCACAGCCACATCCTGTGCAAATCCTGCTGGCTCTGTCAGTTCCCGTCCCATCCACCCACTGCTACAGCATCTTGCAGCACCATCTCCCTGGTTCAGCACAGCTTCACTTGCTACAGACAGGATGTCAGGGCCAGACAGACAAAGGACTTACTGTCCTTACCTGGAAGCATAAACCACCCACACCATGTCTGTACCCTAAACTGGCTGCTCCCTCTCTGAGCCATTTATAAGTGAGTATATGCAGGTGGTTTCTCACCACAGTCACCAGCTGGGGCCAATAATAAGGGCTCTACCTCACAAGGGGCCTTTGGTCCCTTAAAATGTGATTATGGTACATGAACATCAGCTGTGGGCCAGCAGCACCTGGGAAGTAACCTCTGCCTGGGGGTAACCTCCACCTTTGGGTAACCTCTGCCAGCTACTGGGCAGCTGCTTAAAAAGCTGCATTATCTGGATTTTATCTCACCATGGGCAGACCAGCAGCTCCAGGCTGGGCCTAGGGAGGTCTCTGTGCTTCCCAGGGTCATGCATTTCTTCCAGAAAAGTCTGTCCCTGGGGGTGAGTATGGCCACCTACCATCTGTTGCACCTCCACCCCATGGGCAGGCTCCAGCAGCTGCTGGGGATTCTCTGGATGGGCTGTTGAAGGGCTGCAACCCACTGGGTGAGGCTGGGGGCCAATCTTCCTGGCACATCTCAACCTGGACATTACCCCCTCCATGCAAAAAGCAATTTATTTTGACAACTAAGAGAGGAAATGATGTGGTTAAAGGCAACAAAGCTCTTCTGGGTGCACAACAGTAGAAAACTAAGCTTGTCCCGGCCTCAGCAACCTGAGAAGAGAATGAGCTTAATTGCCTTTGTAAATTAAATGTACAGGTGATTTCCTCATGACATGTGTGAAGTTTGCCCTTCAGTGTTGAAGGGAAGTTGCCCTTTCTGCTGTTGAAGGAGGGTGACAGATGCACATCAGGCACAGGTCTGTTCTGTGTTTGCTGCCACGAGCTGTGGCAGCACAGCTGGTATTTACAGCCATTTATTTCTCTGCACATCAAACCCACCCTGACTCGTGGCTGCTGAGACTTCTGGCCAGTTCTGGAAGAATCCCCCTTGTTCAAATTTCAATCCCAGCCAAGGTGAACCCCCCCTGTGAACAGAGCTGGGGGCAACCATCCCAGCCCTGCCCTGTCCTCTTCCTGAGGTGGGAATATCTCACCTCAAAACCAGAAAGATCTGCAGGCTGCTGCCTCAGCTGCAAAGATGCTGCTCTTTGAAAAGTGTAGGGCACTAGGTGCAACTCAGGGTGCCCTTGGTGGCAGCACTGTCCTCCCCTGCTGCCACCCCCCCCCCTGCCAGGTGACAGGCTGGGAACTGCCAATGCCCTGAGGCTGAATTCAGTTTTACATTCAATTTTAGTACATTAGATTTCCTAAAAAGCAAGCAAACACAGAGACAAATGCTCTAACTCTCCCTCCAACACATGATTTGAAAATTACCAGTGTTTTAAATCCCTCAGCTACTGTACCAAGACAGACAGTGATGGAGCACCCAGACTTTCGTTATGACTTCCCTGCTGCAGACACTTGCTGATGTCCTGGTTTGAGCCAGGATGAAGCCAATTTTTCTTTTTACTGATTTTTTTTTCCTTCAGCAAGCTTTCTTGTAACTAGCAACAGTGTGTTCTGCTGGGCTGATAAGACAGTGGAATGTTTTTCTAACTACTGAGGCTTCAAGGCCGCACCTGCACTCTGCCAGCTCAGACACTATGGGGAGATCTGTGACCCCCCCGTAGGAGGCTGAGTTAGACAGACAGCAAAATTGGCCAAAGATATTCCATTCCATATATCTACGTAAGCTCAGAGGAAGGTCAGAGATCACAGAAGACAACTTCCTTCCTTTTTCTTTCTCCCTTCTCTTCCGTCCATGGCCGGCGTCCAGGCAGGACTCTGTTCATCCATCACCGTCGATCCTCAGGCTTGATCTCTCCTGACCCCTATAACTCTCTGCTTTCTCCAGCAGCAGCTCCGGGATTCCTTGGG
>NW_009953648.1:665864-696396 GCF_000747805.2 Chaetura pelagica
TCCAGGGAGGACTCTGTTCATCCATCACCGTCGATCCTCAGCCTTGATCTCTCCTGACCCCCATCACTCTCTGCTTTTTCTCCAGCAGCAGCTCCGGGATTCCTCGGGACTCTTCCCAGTTCAGGGAAGTGCTGTGGGAGTTGCTGGGGTGGGGGGAGGCGAGAGGTTTTTTGCCCACACCTGAATATATCTGTATATAATTGTATATATTTTCTTGTATCATTCATTAGTGTTTTAATTAAAGCTGTGCAGTTTAGTTTTCAATCCAGCCAAGTCTCTCTCTTTTTCTCTCTCTCCTTCCCTACCTGGGTTGGGGGGAGGGGGGATCGAGAGCATTGTTGTCGGACCTGAGTCAAACTTTGACAGCTGACCACCCCCCCAATCTCTACACACACTGAGGCCAGAGCAGCCCAGCATGATCATACTTTTTTTTTTTTTTTTTTTTTTTTTCCTGAATCCCTCATTTCTTTCAGAATTGCACCCAGATAGCCAAGCAGACTCTTTCAAAGTGCCTCAGAAGTCCTGGCCCAGCTCCCAGGGTGACCCCCTGCCCCTCCATGCACCAGCCCCACTCTTGGGTACACCACAAAATCCCTCCAGCTTCTACTAAATTGGGCACATCTGACTCCACAGTCATGTCCTGCTGTAGTTGATCTCCAGTTTTAAGCATGGCTGGACATTTCTGCACAGTGTTGGGTTTGTGCTGTGTTTACACTCAGTGATTTGAAGACCCTCCTCTTGGTTGCTCTCCAAGCTGTTGAGACCAAACATCCTTCCATCCACAGAAGCCAAGACCCTCAGGTCACAGCTGCTGGGGTCGGGGGGGCTGCTCAGCATCTCCCCTAACCCACCTCTGCTCCTCCTCAGTAATTCTCTGAAAGGCCCAGGATGCTGTGCCTCCCTGACTGGATTTGGGGTATTTATGTTCTAAATCTTCAGGACAGGGCCAAGTTAAGGTTTTCAGAGGGTCACTGGGAAGATCTGTTAATGTGTCTGAGGTGGGTATGTCTTCTTGTTGCTCAGAGCCTGGAGCAGCTGTAAAAGAGAAGCCAAGAGCAGGAGGGCTTGCCAATTACATGATCCTATTCTTAATTATCTTAATTATGAAGGATATGTTGCTAGGTGACATCTCCACCTGAGGCCTGTTCTGCAGCCTGCAGGGCTCAAATCCCCAGGGATATGCTCAGAGACTTGTCCAGACCCTTCTGGGGACTCCTGGGCAATGGAGAATGAGCTCTGAGTGGTACATGGAGGACACATCACCCAAAGGTCTCCCTGAGGTGGGAGATGAGGGTGCTGGGGGCACCTTTGGGCCAAGGATCCTCAGGGTTGAGCCAGGAGATGCATCCAGCACCCTGCCCACAGCATCCCAGCCCTCAGGAGTGCTGGAGGGGAATTATGAAGGATTTATGGCAAAATTTGAAATGTTCCTTCTGGTTCTTCTCCACCTGTAGCCCCGGGGTAGCTCTGGCTGGTTGATCCAGATGGTTTCATAGCCTGAAGTTGCTGTTTATGGAAAGCAAATGTTTTACTCTTAGCTAATCCAGCTTGTTTGCAAAAGCCCCGAAGGCTCATTTTAATTGCAAGTAAATGATTCTTAACAATATAAATCAGAGCCAGCCAAGGCTGGGAGTGTTTGTGATATCTTGCACTGTAACCAGGAGTCAAGAAATGAATTAATCTCAAATTGAAAAAGGGAAGTTTTCCATCTGAAATTGAGTAAATACGAGACTTCATCAAGGAAAGATAATCACTTTGTGGGATAATAATGAGGCTTCAGCTTATCAGTTTTGCATGGAGAATCCTTAATATGCCTGTAGCAGACTTTGCTGTCGTGAACGGTGTGAGAGACAACTCAATATGAGAGCAAATGGAGAGAGAAGAGCCCTGGTTCTCCCCTCACAGGCCCAGCTCTTCCCTAGTCCAGAAGCTCAAACCCACCTGGCTTTGGAGAAAAAAAAGTCAGGAAAATAAAAATAAATCATAAGGATTGTCAAGTGTCCTGCTGGGTTGGAAGGCTCTGCCTTGGTGGGTCCCCATCTTGCTCTGCCAGCGTGTCCAGTGTCTTATTGCAGGGGGTAGGACCTCAGCTGGGGTATCATGGGAAGCAACTGGCATAGCTGGAGCCACGGGCTGTCCCTGGGAGACATCTCCCCCAAGGGAAATGATGGTCCCCAAAGCCACGTCCCAGCAGATCAGCAGGCACCAGGGACCAGCAGAACCCATGTCTGGCTCCTGTGCCTGTGTCCCCCTCTCCAAACAAGGGCCCATCCTCACCCCAGGAGCTCGGCTGGGATTGCTTTATAGTCCCACTGATTTCCCATGAAATCAGGTGAGAGCTTGGGTTTGAGGGAACCTGGAACATTTGATTAGTTTTAGCATTTAGGGAAACTTTCTTTTCCCAGACTCTGGCAAAAAATGACTCAATGTTTTCCTCCCTAGATTGCTCTTTTTTTTTTTTTTTCATTGATTTCCACTTACTGATGCCTGAAGCAGCTCTCAAGGAGCTGCTGCCTCTTAGCATGGCTGCAAGTGTCCCCTTAGAGAAGGAAGTGCCACATATGCACTGAGCCAGCTCCCTGCCAGCCCCAGGGCATCCTCTCCTGCCCCAGGTGATACACAGCCACCCCACAGGGACACAGCCACCCCATGCTGATGCCAGGGCTGTTGGTGCCAGCCAGGCTGGGGTGGAGGACAAGCAGAAGGGACATTTTAAATTTCCCCCCCCAATGCCCCCTATATCCCCCTGCAGCACCCCTGAGGGAGAAGGTGCTGTGGGGACACTCCCAGCAGGGTGCTGGGTGCAGCATCCTCATCTCCCACCTCTTTCCCACTTGTTGCTTTGGGTGATGGGTTCCTCCCTGCACTATGCCCTGTAGCCCAGGAGCACTGAACATGATCCAGACCATGCTCTGTGTGCAGCCCTGGAGATGTGGGACCTGAGACCTGCTGGGATGCCTGGCAGTGGGTCCAGGAGAGCACCGTGCAGCCCCCACATGGCAGGTCCCCATGTGCTGGGAGGGTGGTAAGACCAGAGCAGGTCCTGGGGGCTGGTGAGGCTAATCCTGGCTGGGCCTGCTCAGATGTCACCAGCATAACCCAGGGACCTTGCTGGGATGGGGCAGGGGGCACCCATCCCACTGGGGCCAGGTGACTGGGCAGTGGGGCCAGTGGGCAGGGAGGGCTGTGGCAGTGAGAGGTTTTTCCCAGTGTCCCACACCAGACATGGTTTCCCCTTGTGTCCCCTGTAACTTGCACAAGTGGAGTATCATCACCCTAACTGTCACATCTCGGGCTGGTGGGAGGATTAAGCTGGTCTGGCCAGCATGGAGACCCCAATTCTGAGCCAGACACCGGGTTTGCAGCCCCCAGGGCTGTGCCAGCTCGTCACACAACACACTGACCTCCCCACTCACAGCCCAGGACTCAAATGGTGCTTCCGTGGAACCTGTTTCCCAGGCCAGGAGAGGCCCCAGACCCCCAGGCAGGGGCAGGGACCTGGGGAGCAGGCACAGCTGATGGTGAGTGAAGCTGTGGCTTCATCCCCACCCTTTTCAAAACCATGCTTAAAAATATCCCTGCTCACCAGGGCTGGCTCAGCTGCACGCCTGCTCCTCACCTCCCTCTTGGGGTAGAAATAACCAGTGCTGACCAGCAAGGCTGGCCTGGCCCCTTTCACACTGCAGTGCAAGAGGGGACAGTGGCACCAACCCTAGTGTGTGGCTGGGGATGTTGGCCAAGCAGCCTGAACACATCCTGCCAAGTCGGAGTGCAGGGCCACCTGTCCCCACTGGAGCCACATCCAGACAAGAGCTGAAAGCAAAGTGAGATCAGAAGAGGCTGGTGCAGTTTGGGGGTGAAGATCAAGGAGACCTGTCCCTGCTTGGTGGGGTCTGCAAACCGCTTCCTGCCTACAGGGGACTTGGGCTGGGGATGGCAGCAGCAAGGGGACCCATTTCTGAACAAGTTTGGTTTTCCCCTCACAATGTTTCACAGCCTTTGGGGGGAAATGGGTGATTTTTATGACGAATTTTGTGGCAAAAATTAGAAATGTGCAGAAGAGGGGACTCCTGCATTATGGTGCTTTGGTAGTGGATGAAGATGCTCCCACAGCGTGTGTCCTCCAGCAGCCCCTGATGTCAGGGCAGGAGGGTGTACCCAGGAGGAAAGAAAATAGATGCTAAAACAAAAGAAAAAATTTTTTTTCCTCTTTTATCTTCTACCAAGATCCTGGTTTTTAATAATGAAGGAGAGTCAGATGCTCAGATATGTCCTTATCGAACAAAAGGTATAAATTACTTGGCTTAATCCACTCTGCAGCTCTCAGACTAAACATGGGGCAAAAGATTTTAATACTTTTTTTTTTTTTTTTTTTTTTTTTAAGGCATGCAGATGCTTTCATTACTTTCCAGTGCAGCTCCAGTTTCCTCTGTCCAAGAAGCTTCTCAACTGCTTCCTCATCATCCCTTCCAGCCTAACTCCTGTATCCTTCCAGGAATTAATCTTTAGTCTCCACGTATCAAGAAGATGATCCATCATGCAAAGGGAAAAGGAGGAAAAGTCCATGTGAAGCCTGCTGTCCTCATGGAAGCCCTTCCTCTTCCTCAGAAGCAAGTTACTCACAGTGCCACCAAGAGGTGCCATGAAATAACCCCAGGTGCTCTGAGAGCTAATCAAAATAGGAGGAAATATTCATGCCCAAAGGCAAAGTAAAGAGTTTCTTGGTTGTAAATAACATTTTTGACTTGTTGGGGAAGTCCTTTCTGGGAAAGGGTTGGAAAAATCCACTGCAGACTCAGAAAACCCCCACATCTCCATTGCTGCCCATCTGCCCTGGGGCTTGGCCACAAAAATCCTCCAGTGATGGCTTTGATGGCACAGGCAGAGGCTGGACTGGAGGTCCCTTTCACCCCATGTTCCTCCAAGCTGAACCTGGTGGCTCTGGCTTTGTCACCCCAGAGAGAGGGCAAGGACAGCTTCCATGGGGATGGAGCTGATCTCTGCAGCCCTGGGTGTGCCCACCACCACGTGGCATCTGGGATGTTGGCTCTTGCTTGGTCTCCATTTCCCCTAGCAGCAGAAATCTGCTCTGTGTCCTCCTTTGCTTAATCCAGAGGAGATTAAATTTAATTTCTTGTGTTTCCTCTGCTTAAATTGTCTCCTCTTCCAACGTCTCTACTAGGGCAAAGGGATGTTCCAGGCAGGATTCCTGCTTCCATGGCCAAGGGGCCATCAGGCATCCCTGACATGTTTGGCTATAGTACCTACACCCTTGAAAAGTACTTTTTCCCATGAAAAACAGTTATCTCATAACAGGAAAACAAGGCAAAGCTCAGTTTTGGGCATCCCTGCTGAGAGAGGGCTGAATCAGTGTCCAGGCTGGGAAAGGCCACAAGTCTCTTTATGGCCAGAAATGGCTTTTGCCTCCATCCCCAAGCCAAAAAGAGCTGGGACTTAGTCTGATCTCATGAGCCTTTCTCAGCACATGAGCCACAGCTGCTCCCTGGGTTTATCACTTGGTTGGGAACAGGCTCTTGCTTGTTGCTCTGCTGAGGGCACAGCAGGACAGGAGGCAGGGCAGGGCAAGGAGGGGACCTGCAGCCACCCCTCTGGAGAAGACACTGCTCTTCCCAGTTAAGGCATCAAGCCAGAATAAGCCTTGCCTGAGTGATTCTCCTCTGAATCTCTAGCTGCTTCCAGGAAACCTGTCATGACAGTTAAGCTCACACCATAAGATTATTTCTTTTCTACATGGGGCTTCTTGCCTGACCACAATCGGTTACTAATCATATCTTTTTCACTAGTTCATTTGGGGGTTTATCAGTCTGATCCCTCACCTTTATCAGATCTCAGTCTTGCTGAGCAGGTGAGCACCTCTCACACTTACTGGGCTCCCTGGAAGATCTCTGCACTTGTTTCTAATATGTTGAAATTATGCCAGGCTCAAGAAATTGCTTCTTCTGGAAACCCCAGCAGCTCTGAGCGACCAGTCTCCAGCCCAGTGCACAACTGGGAGCAGGTGGCACTGAAGAGCCTCACGGCTGCCATGCTGCAGCCCCAGGGGGTCTGTCCTGGACAAAACCTGGTCCTGGGTGATGTGAGGGCCTTACAGAGCCTCAGGGACTGTTAAAGCAGGAGACAGTGAGAAAGGAGAAAGCTTCTCCTGCAACCCAGGCTGCTCCTGTGCATAATCCCCATGTGCACACACATACATGCACACACATACTCTGCATGTTAGACTCAAAGCTGTCTGATTTAGGTGAGACATTAGGAAGAAATTCTTCATTGTGAGGGTGAGGACACACTGGAACAGGTTGCCCAGAGAAGCTGTGGCTGCCCCATCCCTGGCAGTGTTGAAGGGCAGGTTGGATGGGGCTTGGAGCAACCTGGGCTGGTGGGAGGTGTCCCTGTCCATGCAGGGGGTGGGACTAATGATCTTTAAGGTCCCTTCCAACCCAAACCAGTCTGTGATTCAATGATTCAATGGAACCAAGACCCTGAGCCCTGTGGAGCAGAGGGACAGCTGGGTACTGCCATGGTGCCGGGCTCCCTGCATCCTTCAGTGCCAGGATGGACACAACAAGGGCCATGATCCTACCACACACCATCCTCATCTCAGCATTTCTTGGCCTGTTTTAGCAATCTGAAGAAATTCTTTGAGGTAGGAGAGCACATAGCCCTTGAAGGTCTCCTTGGGGCCATCATCACCACCAAGCCCAGGGGGTAGTACCCACCAGGGTGTTTCCACAGCTGCCAGCACTGGGCACAGAAGGATTAACAGCACAGCCAAGATCCTGCTCAGGTTTATTTTCTTAATTTCAAATAAAGGTTTTTTTCAGGGGAAGTGGCTAGGCGTGTGGAGCAAAACTCATCACTCCAGGGATGATCAGTGAAGCTGAAGCCAATTTCGGGAGTAAACACATATTTTTAATATATTTCTTTTTATGAGTCAGAAAGGTGACACAGCTGGATGGTGGAAAACTTACCTGAGCTAATGGCCCAGCTGGAGCTCTTCCAACCAGCCTGCTGAAAGAAATTGATAGTTCGGGGCTTTGCTTGGGCTTCAAATGCTTTTAAACATATCTGTGCTATTCACCTGGTCTCTCAGTCCCTGCCACCATGAAGGAGATGAGCTCTGCTGGGAGGGTCCATGACTGAGTGGGAAGAGAAGGCCAGGAGATGCTGAAGGTGGACCTGGTCATGGATGCAGAGGCAGAAGAGTCATCCCTCTGAGCTGTATGTGATGAACAGAGGCAGAGGAGCTGCCAGCTCCTGGTCCATGGTTTACCCCCAGGGAAACAAGGACTTTTCCTGCCAGACAGAAATCCATCAGCTTGTCACTCTCCATGGGGGCACCTCTGGCAGGGGCTGCTTGCAGTGGGACTTTAGAGAGGGACAACCCATTGAGCTGGTGTTTAGAGGTCCTTGCACTTGCAGCTGCATCCGGGGTCCCTTATGGATGTTGGGCTTCTTCCCACCACCAGCAATTAACGCTGCAAGAGTTTTCAGACCCCTCTGTGTCTTCCTCCCAGCTCTGTGCCTCCCCCCAGGGGAGGAAGCAGCACTCTCCATTACCCAAAAGTGATAATTAGCCTTTTGATCTGGGCCCTGCTGTGTCTAGGTCAGTCTATGGATTATGGGACGTTCTGCCATTTCTGCTGGGCTGGCCAGCAACAGGCTGAAGCCACCTTTGATGTGCTTTGCAGGAGGCTTTTGGGCACCTGCTTGGAGAAATCATCTCTCCAACGTCCAGAAATCAACTCTTTGTGGATGAACGTTTCAGAGCAGGGCTTATGTCTGTCGGTGCGGAGACATCCAGCGAGGGAAGAATGCAAGACAATCAATATGATTGATAGAGCATACTCCAATTTTTATTAGAAATGACAGGCACTTATATATCCTCATCCCGAGTTGTACAAGTCCAGAACTACACTTATGATTGGTCAGTTGTACTAGAGCCTGCCACGACCTGAACAGTGACCGGCTCCTAGGCTCAGGTATGCACATGCTCAGTCAGAACTCTCCAACCCAACTCCTTCTTCGGCACATCTGGGTGTTTACTTCATTGCTTCACTTTTATCAACTGGTTCTCATGAGAAAGTCCTTGGTCACTGAGGCCCAGGTGTCCTTCAGTAAAAACAGGATTGCTCACACATCTGTTGTTTATTAAACAACCTGCAACATATGTCTGTTAACATTGGGCCAAAATCCAAAAGGGCTCTGAATTTGGAGCTATATGAACAAGGGCAAGGGTTAGTTTGATGGCAAGAGCCTGCCCCAGCGATGCCAAGGATTCCCAGACGGAGGTGGTTGCACATGGTGGGAAAGCCACCCATCCTGCCCATGGAGGAGAGCCCTGTGTGGGGACCAGAGCTGCTGGTGCTCAGTTTGGACATCCTGCAGGGTGGTTTTGGGTTGCACAACAACAAACCTGGAGCTACAGACCTGATCTGATCCCAGAGCCTGGCAGATGGAGGTGCTGGCTTAGAGAAACCAGTTCTTCAGCTGAATTTCCTGTGGGATTGTGCCCAAACACTCCAAGAACATTTTCAGCCCCACAACAGGCTTGAAAATAAAATTCCAGCAACGGATTTAAGCCAGTGTGTCTTTGTCAGGCTGGATGGTGAGACCCTGATGTGCTGCTTTCAGCTCCCCAGACCTGGCTCTGATGTGGCTTCAATTAACTCCAGCGCAGGTTCAGCTGCTCCCACTGAGCTGGGAATGAAAGAGCCAAGATGAAAGGTTGCAGAGGAGGAGGAGGAAAGGGAGCCAGGAGCAGTGTCCCAGCCATGCTGTGCCTTCCATGCACGGGCTGCTCGGATGCACCAGGACGTTTGTACAAGGATGGACAGCAGTGGCCTTTTTTTCCCAATTTGTATATATTTATATACATACACACACACATATATATATATAATCATAGAATAATTTTGGTTGGAAAAGACCTTCCAGATTACAAAGTCCAACCCTGTACTCAGCACTGCCAAGGCCACCACTAACTCATGTCCCTCAGCACCATATCTACACAGCTTTGAAATCTCTGCAGTGGGATGGTGACCCAACCACTTACCAGACAGCCTGTTCAGTGCCTGACAACACTTTCAAGGAAGAAATTGTTTCCAACAGCCAATCTAAACCTCCCCATGCACCACTTGAGACCCTCTCCTCTTGTTCTAGTGCTTGTTACTTGGGAGAAGAGACTGACCCTCACCTGCTCCATCCTCCTTTCAGGGAGTTTTAGAGAGATTTCCATGTAAAATAAATATTTCTATACAAACTATATATAGAAAAAAATAAATATAGTTTACCATGGTATGACTTGGAGCCCCTTGTCACCCCTTCCAGCTCAGGGGGCGTGTCTGTGCTGCCCACTCCTGCTACCTGCCCTTCACTTGCCAAATGCCCAGCTTCCTTGCCAAGGTCATCACTCTTGGCTTGCATATGGGATCGTGGCTTTTTGGGACTGCCATCCTACCCCATCCTCTTCATACCCACCCCTTACACATCATACCCATGCCATCCTCTACCCCAGCTGCCATGAGTTCCTCCTGTGAACGGGGCCATGATGAGACATGGCAGAGACATGATAAGCCAAGGCAGAAGCTGCCCCTGGCTGACTACCCCCCTGGCTGGGTGCTGGGTGCCTGCTGCATGGATCCAGGGCCAGCAGCAATGCTGGAGGGCCTTTTACCAGCCTAGAGCAGAGATGCTGGTCCTCCCACGGGTTATCTGGGGGCTCTGGGGACCTTGCAGAGAGGTGATGCTGCTCTCACGAGCCTGCACTGGGACAGCATTTGGGAACTGGTGCTTCCTCGCAGCGTGTTGAGCTCCACAGACATGAGCAGAGCTGGAGGTGAAGGCTCAGACAAGCCCCTAAATGCCAGGGCACGGCTGAGCGGAGGCAGGCAGCTCGGGAACAGCCGTCTGAGCAGCAGGAGCGGCGGGAGGCAGGAGCCCGGGGATGCTCCTCAGCTCCCAGAAATTGCTCGTTAGTGCGTGCGGTGCTTCCCGATCCCGGAGCTGCGGGGCGAGGGCTCTGCTGCCGCCCGCCAGGGCTGGGAAATAAACACCAGAGACTGTTCTTTAGGTGTTTACAGCACAAGGGGCTGCTCATCTGCCAGGAGGGGAGGGGGGAAGGTTTGTCCCGCCGGGGTCCCGGGCTGCAGAGGCCACGGGTTTTGTGCCTTTTGTGTGAGCCTCAAAGATCTGCTGAAACACGATTCTTTCTGCTTGCTAAGGTGGGGTCGGGGCTGCCACTTTACTGCCCGGTGCAGCTTGTCTGCTCCCTTTCCCCTTGGCCAGAGCTGCATCTCCCCTCTCATCCCGGGAGTCTGCTGTACCCTGCATCCTGTACCTGCGGGGAACGCAGCACCCTGGCCTGGGAGGGAGTGCCGAGCATCCTGTCCCCTCCAGGGAACACTCAGCATCCTCGGCATCACTCTTAAGGACATCCCTTTTGCAGTGTGTGAAGCTGGTTGTCATGGCACAGTGATGCTGCCACTACCCCCAGCTCTCCCCAGACACCCCTCAGGATCCTCCTGTGGCCCCAAAAGCCACTGCCAGCTGTGGTGACTCACAATAACCTGAGCATCAATTATTACAGGCTCCTCCGAACCCTTTGGGGAGGTCGCCCCAATGAACTTGTGAACTTCGCTGTAGCTGGGAGTGGGACAAGCCCAGCTGGATGCACAGGAAGGGTTATCAGGAAGAGGGGCTGACAGGAAGACCCATAGGTTTTATCCATGTGGAGCAGGAGTGATGACCAGCAGCCTTGTCGCAGAGCAGGTGGTCTGTCCAGGAGGGAATTACTGGGACAAGCTGTGCCTACATGTGCAAAGGTGGCATAGAGATGGGGAGGATGAAGACTTGCCCCCCAGGCAGGGGGAATGTGCCTGGGCTGGATGCCTCTGCCTGCAACCCCAGCTCCAGGTCACGGCTGGGCATGTGCTCCCTTCACAGCGTGGCTTTGGTCAGGGTTTGGTCCCCAGAATTAGTGCCTTAGAAACTGCTCTGTCAGCCCCCCAGTAGGGCCTGCTGACCTCCCCCTGGGTCATGGCAGGGACCCCATCTGGCTGGCAGCAGGGACAATGGGAAGGGAGGAGCAGGGTGCCCTGTGCCAGCCTGTGCAGCCTCACCCAGGAGGGTCTGAGACACAGGGGTGACACCAGACAGAAGAGAATCCTCACCCACCCCTGGATGATGCCTTGGTGATTTGCTACCTGGATTTTGGGAGGAGAGTGGAGAAGCCATGCAAGCCAGAGTTCCCAGGTGGAGGAGGGTTATGTCCCCAAGGGAACTTATCCTGGGAACCACCTGTGTCCAGGGGATAGTTTTGCCAAGGATATGGTGAAAGCCGAGGCAGGGACAGTCCTTGACCCCACTGGGTCAAGTTGGGGTCACCTCCCCCAACCAGTGACAACCCCCAACCCAACCCCTTGGTGCAGAGAGCAGTGGGTGAGAGAAGCCCTGTGACTGACACCAAAGCTGGTGCCAGCTGTGCTATGGAGTTCTGTGGGCACGAGATCAACCTCACAGTCCCCAAACTTCACCCACCAGTGAAAGGCCTCAAATGCACCCAGGATGCTGCTTGGCTCCCTGCTACAGATCATCTGTGAGTGGCTTATTGAAGAGAACCAGCCTCTGGTTGGGTGAAGGCAGGAAGAGGAGTCTTGCTCTCCTCTCAATAAATGTAAGTTCCACTTGCTCCTCAGTTGACCTAATAATTGTAATTCTAAATTAAATGCTAATGTATTGGCTGCTGGTAAAGGTCATTCCAGAGAAAATGCTTGTGTTTGCCTCTTCTTCAGATGCATGAATACTAAACATGTATAACTCACAGGATCATTAGTAGATAAAGATGTTTGACACCTCTGCTCTCTAACCCTCACACAAAACCGTTTTATACACGAGCAGGCAAAAGGAAAATTGTTCAGCCTTATTTAGTGCCTATAGATCAGTCCACTTGTAAAAATATGCAGGAGTTCAGCACCCTTCAGGATCCAGCCCTCTGGAAAATAAAACCCATGTCTTACAGGAGGCAGAACAACAGCAGGTTGTCCTTTAGGGAGCTGTGCAATCAAGTCTTCTGCTCGGCCAGATCCCTCCTCTGGCTTCAGCAGGATGGCTGGCCCTCCTCTGCTAGTGGGTGGGCTGGTGTGAAGGTGTGAAACCTCCTTCAGAGCTTTTCTCACAGGGAACACAGGGTTAACAACGACTGAGTAGATGATGCCAATTATCTCTGGGGCTCCTTGGGTGAGCTGGGTCACACTGTGCCTGCCCAGAGAGCTCCTAAAGGTAGAAAATGAGAATGAAGGTGCAGACCCGATAGGGTCAATAAGGGCTCAGGGCACAGAGCCCGGAGAGCTTCCAGACTCCAGCTCTAGCACCCAGCACATCCTGACCCCCTCCTGGCCACAATCAGACCTGCTTTTTGCTCCTGTCACTGTGCCCAGAGGACCCCAGACACAGCCACACTGCTCTAGGGACAGGTAACTGTCCCCCAAGGTGCTGAGCCCAGGAGCTCTAACCAACTTCCCCCCAGCTCCTGAGGACCAGAGACAGCAGGTGCTTTTCAACTCATGGTTGCTTTCAAAGTCCACACCTGCAGCAGAGGAACCAGCTTAACTGCAGGCCCTGCTTTTGTTCCTGCTCTGATTGTTCTGACCAGCCCCACCTGGGCCCCCCAGCTCTATATAAGCCTCAGCTCCTCCCTCTTTGCCTTCTAATCTGAGGTGGCTCTCAAGGAAAAGGAGTTTGGCTGCTCTGTAAGGATGGCTCCACCAGTGTCCTCCCCATCATATGCATTCTGCCCTGGGGCTGAGCAGGGTGGTGGTGGCAACAGGGTCATGAACAGCCCCAAGGACAGTGAGCTAACATCAGGAATATTTGGAAGTAAGGCCAAGTCTGAAGCCATAGGGGAGATGGAGCTGCAGCAAAGCTACTTACAGTGTCCCAGGAGACCAGGCAATGAGCCAGGACAGCAGAGGACAGAGCTGGACACAGGTAGGACAGCAGCTGGGATGGGTGTCTGGTCTTCAACAAGGCTCCTGCCCAAAGGCTGGGGGGGCTTCAGGAGGTGTTTCAGGGCACATCTGGCTTTCATGGATTCATTGCTGCTCTTCTGGTGTGGCTGTGGCTGTTCCAGGGGCTGTGTTTTGTGGAATAGCTAAGCTCTGGTAGGGTCTCAGGTGGCTCTGCTTGGAGGGGACCAGGCACCTCCTGGGGTGTTGTGCTGAGCCTGAGAGAAGCCGCCTCCATGGAGTCAGCTGGTGCAGTCTCTGTCCTACTTGGGCTGCTCTCCCTGCCCTGGCAGCATCTCCCAAAATCCCCCTGGAGCCTGGCAGGAGCCAGGCACAGCTCCCAGGCCTTGGGCTGCTCCAGCCCTCCTGTCCCTCAGCTGGCTGTGGGAGCAGGAAGCAAGGCAGGAACCTGGCAGCCCCTTGCCTGGAAGGTGTTTATTCATGCCCTGACATGTTTATTTGCATAGAGACACTTGAGGGGGCTTCGTTGTTGCCTGACTTATTGTGCCAGTCCTCAGAGCTGGGATGCTGAGTTATCAACTGGGGCTCTGTGTCCATGAACGATGGCTCTTTGGCTATAGGCAGCATTATGGGATATGACAGTCACAATAAATGCCTGCTATAAAGCCCAGCTAAATATGCTCTACAATCCTAGATGTGCAAATCAAGCAAGGAGGAAAAAAAAAACCAAACATAATATGAATAATTATTATTTTTTTCCCCCCTCCTCACAAATGAATCCTGAACCTTGGGTGATGGTTTTGTTCAGCTTTATGGTTTGGCTCCCTGGCAAAACACTCAGGCAGCAGATAATGAAATGACCTGCTTTTGTTGTCTTGCTTTGTGACAACACATAAATTAAGTATTATGGCCTTTCAAATTTAAACTTCTCTGGCTTTTGTAGAAAGGAGAGTGTGAAGCTGGGCTATGGGTTGGAGGGGGAGGAGGTGGGTGCTGGCCTGGGCTTTTGTGGGGGATACCCTGTGCTCCTGGCAGGGGGGGAGGATGAGCAGTGGGATGGTCCTGGGGTGGTACCAGCCACCAGCTGGGGCTGCTCTTCCCATCAGCTTATCTGACTCAAGTTCACCTTCTGGTGAACTTCTGCAGGCCTGGGAGGCTCAGCAGTGCCATTTAGCAGATTATTTAAGTAATGCTCAGGGTTTAACCTAAATGCTAACCCCAAAGCTGCCATAAATGGGTGTTGTTAAGAGTGAGAGCCCAGGGAGACCCTCCCCCTGGGTGGGAATTGTTTTTGCCTCCAGCTGCAGCTGGTTTGCACCGTGTTGTGATGCTTTCTGACTAGGTGACAGCAAAATCCTGTTGGTTTTAATTGAATTGCAGAGTGGGAGCTCAGGCTGCAGTCCTGGGGGTGCTGGGAGGGGGATTTGGTGCCTGTTTGGAGGTGGGGGAGCTGCTGAGTTGGGGGGTCAGGCTCCCAGCAAGGCTGGAGGCAGCAATGGAGGGAAGCATAATTATTTGTTAGTGCTGCTGTGTGTGTGGCCACCAGTGGCTGGGAAATGGCTGGTTGTGTCAGAGCAAGGTTGTTTGATAGTACTGTGTCATTTCCTGAGGGTGCTGAAGGCATGAAGACAGTCTGGGAACAGGCTGTCCAGGTTGAATGGCCATTCCTGGAGGCCCTTGAGACATCTGGATTGAGGCTGAGGGGCATGGTTTAAGCACTGGACTTGGTAGAGTTGGGTTAATGGTTAGTCAAGTTAGGTTGTGGTTGGATGTAATGACCTTGAAGGTCTTTTCACACCAGAACAATCCTGTGATTGTGTGAATGTGAGTGTGGTGGCTGTGGAGCCATGGTCTGGGAATGCTGTGGCATGTAGCCCCACAGCAGTGTGCCAGCTGGGTGAGGTGGGTTGCTGAGGTTGGGGTGACTTCTGTCTTCTCCAAACACCTTAAATGCATTTGTCTGTGACATCTATTATGGCACCAAAAGGAGTATTTCCATAAGCAAGAGGCTAAAAATGTCCCTGGGAGCTTTCATTCCTGGCCCTGCAGTGTTCCAGCTTCTGCGTGCTGCAGGGGTGGGGCTGGGGGGGACCTTGGGGACCCTGCTGCCTCTCCAAGTCATGACCCCTCCTGGGTTGCTGAACGAAGAGCCCACCCAGCCTCTCTTCCCGAAGGTCACGAGCTCAACCATGGGATGCAGAGGTGACAGCACCAGGTTGGTCTCCACCCCCAAGGGAGAGCAGCAGGAACCTGGCCAGGGGTGTGGGGGGACATGTGGCAACACCCCCTTAGAGCTGAGCAGGGGCAGCTGGAACAGCCCTGCAGCCCCCATCTCAACACAATCTCTGCTCTTCTGCAGCCTCCAGGGCTGCCGGTGCTGGGCTATGGGCTCCCTGTCCTTGCCCTAGCAGAGGACACAGCAGGAGGGTCCTGGCTGCCACCAGCCCTGGCCCCAGCCTCACCTGCACTGCTGGTGTGTCCAGACCATGAAGAGGTTCACGCTGGAGCCCTTTGGTGGCACTTGAGAGTTTTCTCCTGACTGGCAGCCCTGGCTCTCCCTTCCCAGTAAGCTGCTGCTCGTTTCTCTAAGCTCCTGACTCTCAAGTGCTGGCAGAAGGATTGGAAGATCAGCAGGAGACAGGGTCTGGTGTGTGCAGCAGGGATGAGCCATGCTTAGAAGCATTAAAAACCCATTCCAGAGCCCAACTAAGAAGGTATCCTGTAATGATTCCCAACAGTGTCCTTGGCAGGGGCTCAGGGGGTGGCAGAGGTCTGGTGGATGCAGGTCCTGTCCCAACCTGGCTCCAGGCTCTTGAGTAACCTTTGCTGTGTTGGGGGAGAGTGGGGCAGCCTCTTGGTTGGGGGGGTGATGGATCCAGAAGCAGAGACCCCCAGCTATGGGGTGAGCAGGGCTGGGGTCTCTTACCCCACGCTGCTGGCACCTTCAGCACTTTGTGTTGGTGCTCTCCATGGTGGTGGAGCTTCCCAGACTGTCCTGTGGTGCTGGTCCTGGTCCAGATATTCAGTGTCCCCATGGTCAGTGGCTCTGGTCCCTTTCCAGGGACCTGTGTCCTGCTGGTGTTGGGAAGCAGCTGGGCAGGAGCCCTGGGGCTTCCTTTGGGGCTGTTGTTTCCAGATTCAGTCAGTAATTCCCGATGAGCTGTGATTTCTAAAATTAATTCCTTGTGATTACAAACAAGAGGCTGAATTAATACTCCTGCAGCCTGTGGTGTTAACCCTTCTGCCTTGGCTGGGGAAAGCAGGATGGGACCCTCCTGGCTCTGACTTGGCTGAGGGTGGGTGTGTTGCTGTGAACAACAGCTGCTTTCCACACTGAGCTCCTCTTGGAAAAGATCTATTTAGAGCACATTTTTTTTCCCTAGGTGGATCCTCTGCCAGCCTGTGCTTCATCTGAGCCACCTAATTGGGAGCCCCTAATGCAGCTGAACATGCTGTTAGTCTTATTGAAGCAGCCTGGGCCTGGTGGCTTGATTCTTCTTTTCCCTTTTTGCAGCAGATTGATTTCCCTGCTGATGTGGTCTCTGCTGCCTGAAGCTCCCAAAGCTGCTCCCCTTTGTTCTAGGTATCACCCTCCCCATGCAGCACAAACCAGGCACATGCTCTGGTCTGTTTTAAGGTGTGAGGGAGATGATGACCCTGCACAGCTGGGAAGGCTGCAGGGGTCTGCTATCCCAAGGATCATCTTTTCCTTACCCAGAATCAAAGGAGCAGTGACACACAGCTGGGAACACCCTGAGGGTGCCATGTCCACCTAGCCAAGCAGGGACAGGGTCCCCTGGCTGAGGCAAGAGTTGCTTTCTCTTCCCTGTGGAAAAACTGGGCCCTGAAGAGGCCCTGGGGATGCTTCTTGTCCTCTGATGTAGCAGGAGCAGAGGATTGGGGAAAGGAGCCCTTTCCTGGGTTGCTCCATGGTTGCTCTTGGCCCAGGCTGCAGAGCAGTGCTCTAGTGAGGAGGTTTTTTGCTGCCTTTGCTCAGTTGTTCCTTATTCTCCAGTGACGAATTTGGCTTTTTCCTCTTATTAGATTGCCAGGAGTTCTTGTTCCCATAAGAACATCAGGTGGGAGGAGCAAGCTCAACTGCCCTAAGCCCAGGTGAGATGCTGCTGAGCTGTCCTTGGGCCACCCCCAAGCCACAGGAGATGTCACTCCCCCTCCACACACACCAACTTGTAGCCCTGACCCGCTAAATCATCCCAGCACCATCTCCCCATATGTGAAACACTTGGGGAGAAAACAGCCCCTGTGAGCAGTGAGCCATGGGCACATCCCTCCCCTACCCCCCAGGGGTTGGGATGCTGTGCTGGGGAAGGGAAAATGCAAGGGGCTGTTGACACATCAGCTAGTGATCTGGCTGTGTGTGTTGGGAGCCTGAAATAGAGCCTGAAAGGGCAGGCTGAGTCATGTTCCTGCCTGGCTGGGAAGGATGATACTGTGTGGGATGGGATGGGTGTGGGGAGCTCCCAGCTGCTTGGCAGGTGGGACATCTGGGGCTGGGACACTCATGGCTCAGAGGCTGTTTCCACGTGGAGGCTGGAAAGCAGGGCTGGACAATGCTGCAAATACCCCCCAAATCATCTCCTGAGCCTCAGCCAGACCCTAAGCCTGGGCCATCCTTGTTGTGTTAGATTTTCCAGCCTGAGCTAGGCAAGCTGCACATGGACATCAAAGAAAATACAGCCTTAATTGCTCAGGATTTTCTCTTCCTAGATGACCTAAGTAGAGGGCAATGCAATTTTGGGGGAAGAGGTGAGGGCTGGTCCCTTCTCCCAAGTTGCCAGTGATAGAACATGAGAAAACAGCCTCAAGTTGTGCCAGGGGAGGATTAGACTGGATATTAGGAACAATTTCTCCATGGAAAGGGTTGTCAGGCCCTGGCCCAGGCTGCCCAGGGCAGGGGTGGAGTTCCTGGAGGGGTTTCAAAGCCCTGTAGATGTGGTGCTGAGGGACATGGGGCAGTGGTGGCCTTGGCAGGGCTGGGCTAATGGTTGAACTTGATGATCTGAAAGGTCTTTTCCAACCAAAGTGATTCCATGACTCTAAGCAGCCAACTGGGAGCAAGTCTCAGCTGGGTTTAATTTGAGCCAAGAGCACATGAAGATACTGAGCCCACTCTGAGCACAATGACATTTTTCAAGTGAAAATGCTCTTTTACTGCTGAGATTCAACTGTTGACAAAAAGGCTACCTTTTTAAAGCCTCTTCCTGACAAAATACTTGAAAGTGTTTTAAAATAGTTTGCGTGGAAGCCTGGAAGAGCTTAGGCTGGAAGGAGCTGTGGAGATCATCTGTTCTACCCCCCTCCAGCAAAGCAAACCCAACCTGAGCTAGATCCAGCTTTGAGTTTCTACCTTATTTTTACATTTTTCAGTGCAAATCTGAAGTTTGCATCTTGAAACTACCTTCAAAATCTGTCAAATGAGTTTAACTGAAAGGTCTGTTGGATGGAGCTTCATAACTTAGAAAAGTTTGTAAAAATGAAATGTTTAGTGACCTTGTCTAGGTTCCTTTTAGTGATTTTTATTTTTCTATCTGACTTGGACCAGGAAAAGATTCTACAAGTCTGGAAGTGGGAATAAGCTGTGGCTGAGCCAGCTTTTTCTTCTGCTCCCACATGGGATGCTTTGCTGGTAGTGACTGGTCAGGGAACAGTGACAAAATGACCCTGGCAGGGTCAATCTTTTAATGTTTGATTAAAATGAAAGGGGGAGTTCAAACCTCTTCTCACTGTGTAGGGTGGGAATCGGACTTCTAAAGGCAAAAAGACCAGTATATGCATTAAAAGGATCTGTTTTATTACTCTTATTTTGTGGTGTGTTTTTTTCCCCTGTTACTAATCTCATTATGCTTAGGAATATAAATTTAGGTTGGCACAAATCTGTATTGCTAAAACATTTTACCTTAAGTTGTTAGAAGCTCTCTCCATCTGTGAGAAGAACACAAAGTATTAATTAACAAGCTAATCCTGTGCAGTGCTTGGAAAACAAAGCATGACATGGAAGCAAGTCCAAAGTGCAATTCCAACCTCATAAAAGCAAACCTGTCCTCTTTTTTTCTGGAGGAGAAGGCTTTGGAATCTCTCTTTTCATTGAGAGCAGAGCTCAGCTTGAAGCTGCAAATCAAGTTTGAAATCAGAAATGGAAGCAAAGGTAGCCAGGAAAAGACAAGCGAGCTCCTCCGTGCTTTGCCCAGGTGAGTCCAGCAGCTGTTTCTGTGTCCTGGCCATGGCACCAGGTCTTGCAGGTGAAGGGCTGGAGATCTGAGCTTTGTGTGTCCTACACCAGGCACTGATTGTGTTTGCTGGGTCCATCCCCCTGAACCATGGGGCTGTTCCTGGCTCCTCATCTTGGCTTTTTGCAATCCTGAAACACTTCTCTTGAACAGCAAACCTGCTCCTCTGCTGTCTGAAGGGGTTTCTTTGCAATGCAGTGAAGCCACTCTGAGGAGGGCTGTGTCCTGGCATTAGGATTCATGTGATGTCTGAGGAGTGAGAGCACATAAATAACCAGCTGGACTTGTATTGATGGGCTGGCAGGCCCTGCTCTGTATGTCACCTGGGGCACAGATTTCAAAGAGGTGGGGCAGGGAGCATGTTAGGGAGAAAATGGTAAGTTTGGGGTCAGCCCTGAAGGCTGGGTGGTGGTGAAAGGTGGAGGCTGAGGATGGAGTAGGGCTCAGCTCCAGGTCAAGGCCAGCCCTTGGTCAAGGCAGGGTGGGATGCAGGAGCCAGATCAAAAGAAATATTTTGACTAAATCCAGGCAGGTAGAGCAGTGAGCTGGGAGAGGTACTCCTCAGCAGCCTGAACCAGAGGGTTATAGTGCATGAAGTCAATTTTGGCCCTGAACATGGTGAGCAGAAAATCGAACAGTGTGAGGAATGTGAAAGGGGAGCTGAGGCCAAGTGTTCCCTGCATGCCTGGAGTTCTGAAGCAAGAGGCTGTTTCACCCAGTGCTGGGTGAGGAGGGACATGCTGCTCACACAAAATGCTTCTGACATTCCTGTGAGCCAGGACCTTGATTTATGCCTTGTCCTGGGAGCAAGGCTGGGGCAGGGTCCCCATCCAAGCCACCTCCTGCTAGGAGCAGCCTTCCTGTCCCTCTTTTGTGTCCAGACTTGGCAAATGGCATCTGTTTGGAATTCCTCAGCAGAGCTCAGTCCAGGATGGGCCTGTACCACCTGCCTGCTCCACAGCCTCTACCTCTGAGTGACTCTTGTCCACCAAATAGCAAGGTCAAGCCCACCAACAGATGGGCTAGAAAGGCTGCTGCTTTGAATCTTCACATTTGATTTAAGCAGTAAAACTATATAGACAGACCTGGAGAGAATAACATCCCCCTTGGTGGCTCTTAGAGGCATGAATTACTGCTCCTCAAGGTTGAAAACACTACCTGGGAAGTGCAGTTTTTACCCAAGATGGTCATCGGCAGAACCAGACGGCAGAAGTCCAAAGCTGGTGCTACTGGATGACGCTTCTTGCTGCCTGCACAGGATCTCTGCACAGACTGGAATATAGCCCCATGTTTTGGTGTTGTGAGAGTGTTTCTTGTGATCTCAAATGATTGATTCACACAGTAGGTGTCTCGTCCTCCAACATTCAGAATCACAGAGCTGTGGGAAGACTCTACCTCATTACTTTAACTCCCTTGGTACTGGCAAAATTGTGGAGAAGAAATACCAGTACAAATACACAGGGTGCCTGGGAGCTTCCAGTTTGAAGGATGGATGCAAAATGAGAGTGCCTGCTTCCTCAGAAAGCAGTTTGAAGAAGCCTCTTTCACCTTGCAGACTGGCTGTGGTAGGAAAGCATCTCCTCCTGGGCTTGGTAATGCCACCTGACAGCTGGTGGGGCAGCCCAGATGGGCACTGCCTCCCTGCAGCAGTGCAGGCACCTGCTCATGGGCCTGGGGAGCTTGTCCTGCCCATCTGCAGACAAAACTGGAAGTGTTTAGTCCCTGAGCTCTGCTCTAGCCTTAGTCCATCTCCATCTTTACCTCTTAGGTGAGCAGTTTCAGGCCTGTAAACTTAGTGCTGAGCCCCTCTGGGCTCCCTCCTCCAGCCCTGGGGCAGGTTCCCTGAGACCTGCTGGGGGATCCTTGCTCTTCAGCAGAGCTGGAAAACCTGCACCTTGAGCAGGGCAGAAATCCAGAAGCAGCTCAGAATCCTGCCTCCTGGCCTCCAGTTCCCTGGGCAGAAACCAGGACACAGCCTGTTTTGTCCATGCTCCCCTGAAAAGCTGCTTCAGATCTGTTTATAGACACTTCTGAAATCCTCACCCTGCTGAAGACAAGGACTAAACTCCTGTTGACTTCAAAGGCAGGAGGATTTCACACCGAGCCTGCATCTCCCAGCCCCTCCTCCTCAGATCCTGCTCCTAGATCCTTAGATGTCCTCCTCTTTTAACTGAAGATGATTTGCGCAGTCTGGAGCTATCTTTGGGTGGGAATAGGCTGTGTTTGCCCCCCAACATCATTTGATGAGGGATTTTAAGCTGGGGTTTGCATCACTGGTCAAAGGGCTGAGTCATGTGTAGGTGCTGTCAGATGTGCTTCATTCAGCTGTGTCTGAAGGCATCTGTGCCCTCAGGGATTGTTTTTAGATCTGTTCTGATGTGGAAAAACATCATGTTTTCCTCCCTAGAGGGGGATAAAGTTCTACCCTGGTCCTACAGACCATTGGAGCCTGGGGAATCTCTTTCAAGGGTGGTCCCAGCCTTGTTTTTTTCCAGTTGAACTTGATCAAAATGTTAATGGAACTTCCAGTTTTGACAAATTTCTACCAAGAAACAGCTGAGCTCTGAACTTTCCAGCTACCACTCATCTATTGAGTTTCTAGGAAACAACCAAGAAATGCATTATCCTTTTCACCTTGTGTCCCAAAGCCACCTGTGAGCCAGCCAGGGCTGCTAGGCTGGCTCTGCAGAAATCCAGCTTGTTCCTCTGGAATGACTTTGAATTTACAGTGTCACTGCAATCAGAAGCTGAAACACCATCTCTAATTAGAATGAAGTTTTTCTCTGCCACTTCATATTTTCTCTCAGTTTCACAATATTCTGGTAATTGCAGTTTTCTCTTTTTTTTTCCCCCCCCTTTCTAGCTTTAATTTGCAGCCCATCATGATGCTGGTTGAAAGAATCAATCTTTAAGGTCATTACCTCAAGTTCTTTCCCAATATGTTCTCCTGTAGTTTGAATAGATTGTGGTGTTCTTCAGATCTGTATCTTTCTTCACTGTGGCTGACGGAGACAAATTACTGTGGGGTAAGGAACAAACCTGGTGCTTTGTCCTCAGTGCTGAACATCAGCAGCACCACCTCCAGTGAGAAGAAAGTGCCCCTGATGATGTTCCCTCTGAAGAAGTGTGTGCTGGAAGTGTCTGGTAGTGATACTGGGGAGTTTCTTCCTGCAGCTCTATGAGGGTGTCAGTATTTCTGTGGTTGTGATGCTGAAACCTGGAGGTGTGCCCAGGAAACACCAAGGGATGCAGAGCATCCCTCCCTGGGTGCTGAGCCAGTCTTGGAGGGGTCACACCAGTGAAGCCACCTCTGTGGCTGGGTTTGCACAGGAATGGGGAGTTTTTAATGCAAAAGCCATTGTGGTGTATTCAAGTGCCCTTTTGAGAGGGGCAGGGAGTGATGGGACAGGGGGCAGTGGCTTTAAACTGGATGGAAGGAGATTTAGGTTGGACATGAGGAGGAAATTGTTGAGTGTGAGGGTGGTGAGAGCCTGGCCCAGGTTGCCCAGGGAAGCTGTGGCTGCCCCATCCCTGGCAGTGTTGAAGGGCAGGTTGGATGGGGCTTGGAGCAACCTGGGCTGGTAGGAGGTGTCCCTGCCCATGCAGGGGGGTTGGAACTGGGTGATCTTAAAGTGCCTTCCAACCCCAGCCAGGCTGGGATTCTGTGCAGGGCAGGAACCCCAGGGGGCAGCAGCAGCATGGGGCTGAGCAGGGCTGGCTCCTGCTCCATCACCTTCTGCCCACAAGAAGCCAGACACACTTGCAGTGTTGCATGATCTAACTAGTGTGGCATGACCCCAGTGGCAAAGCAGACCAGGGGCCCCAGCCGGGTCCAGTCTGGGCTGGGAGGGTACTGGGTCTGCACGGATGCTGCAGCACGTGGCCCTGACCTGGCATTGGCCTGGTGTGAAAAGGGGACAGAGAAAATGTGACCTGGCTTTTCATTTCCTTCACCCTTCAAAGGTTGTGGGCAGCATAGTTTGGTGCAGTGTGTGATCAGGGCTGTGCTGGGATGGGGCTGCTGTGGGCAGAGCTTTTCCCCCCTGCCCACAGGTTGGAAACCACCTCTGGGGGCTGAGCACCCCTGGTGAGCAGCTGCTGAGCCTCTCTTTGCATTCAGACCAACTCATCTATAATTCCAGTTGTGAAGTATTGATATTTTGTTCTTTAGAAAGGCTGAAACAAACTCTTTTGGCTCAAAATTTGACTGTACCTTTACAACTCCTGGGAACGCCTTTGCTCTTCACCCTGCAGCACTCTGCCCTCCCCAGGAGCTTGTGCTCAGGATGCTGCAGCTGTACTGGAGTTATTTTTGTTTCCCTGCTGGCAGGGTTACCGTTCTGAGGCTCACTGTGGTAGCTGTGGCTTTTTATCCCAGCCTTTTGCTTTGTCCCAAGGCTGGGGAGCATCTTGTGTCCCATGGCTGTGATAGTAGGGAAGGGACAAGCCTGTGGGTCAAGTCAAGCATCCAGTGAAAAACTGCCTGTAACCACAATTATTTTTTGTAGAAAAAGAATGGAAATCAGTTGAAAGGCTTTGAAACATGAAGTCTCAAGTGAAGTATTTATTTTAACACCACCCCCTTACCCTTGTTCCTTTTAAGCAAAATGAGGTTTTTATGACCTTGTTTGGCCACTGTCTAGAAGGCATTAAGGATGGCAATAACTGTCTTCTTGGGGGTGGAAAGAGAAAAAATTAGTCAATATATGCTGCAGAAATTGCTGTTGTTCTTCTTGGTGTCTGCTCCCGTTTTCCCCAAGGACAAAGACCAGAGCAGGGGAAAGAAAGGTAGTGGCTGCCTAGTCTGGCCCATCCTTGCTGCCTGTGGTGGCCCTGGTTGCAGCTCTGGGCACCCTCTTGGGCTCCAGGGACATGTGAGGAGCATTTGGGAACCAGGACATGGAAAGCCTTGGGGTGGGGGGACCTGCCCTGGGTCCCCTCTGTCCATCCTGGCATTGCTGCCCAGTTTGGTTGCCAAGGCTGCCTCTAATTTGGTGCCTGGGCTGTGAAATGTGGGAATTCAGACAAACCAGTCATTATTCTGCAGAGCACAATATCCCAGTGGACCAACCACAAAATGTGCTGTAAAGGACACATCCTCCCAGCTCTCTTATTTGTGTGCTGAGCCTTGTCTGCACTCTCCCTGGCTCTCATTAGTGGGATTTATCTCAGTGCTGGCTTGAAGGGTTCCCTGCCCAGGCTGGGACAATCCCTGCTGCCCAGTTACAGTGGGAGGGATGGGACCAGTGTGCAGGCTCCACAGCTCTGCTGCTTCCCACGGGGTAAGTGACCAGCCTGGTCACCAGTTCCCTGTTCCCTGCTGAATTTGGATCCAGCAAAAGCAGGACAGCAAAGCACTTACAGAATCATCAAATGGTTTGGGTTGGAAGGGACCTTCAAGATCATCTAGATCCAACCCCCCTGCATGGGCAGGGACACCTCCCACCAGCCCAGGCTGCTCCAAGCTCCATCCAACCTGCCCTTCAACACTGCCAGGGATTGGGTGGGCTGCCTTCCCATGTGTGTGCCCCAGGGGGATATGTGTGTGTCCTTGAGCTGCTCCCCCCACTGCCCCCCTTCCAACCCCTGCTTTTTCCTTTTTTCCCCCCTTTTCAAGGCCCTGCATTTTTATTGCAAGGCAAGAAGCAGCACTTTGGATGCACTTTAGGTGTTTCCAATTCTCCCAGCAACGTGTTTTCTCCCGTTTCCAATTTTTGCTGCCTATTTTTATTTCCTTTTATCTCAAATCCTTTTTTTTTTTTTTCCCCCCACCCAGAAACGATCCTGCCAGAGGGTGATTTTTTTTTGTGATATTGCTTTTGCATTTTAGACTTTTCAAGGACTAATGAACTTTATTAGATTATAATGAACTTATTACTCAGTGCTGCTGACCTGCTTTCTAAAGAACTTGAATTATTATTTGGAACAGGCCTGTTGAGGAACTATTTTTTTTTTTTTTTTGCTGAGCACTGTGGGTGTGTTAACTGTTCAGAGTTGGATTTTTTTGGCTGGAATTTGCTAATTGTCTGAGGTTGGGGAAGTGCTGCTGCTGGGCATTGGTGGAGAGGCAGGGAGAGGGGGCAGGGGCTGCTCCTTCCTTCCAGTGGACTGAAGGAGCTGCTCTGTGATGGGTTCCTTGGTTCCCATCTCTTGGCTCCCTCCAGAGCATCATTCTCCATCCTCTCTCCCTCTGGCTTTTGGGGTCCAGCTGGACCAGCTTCTGCCCTCACCAGTCAAGGGATGCTCCAAGTGTGACTTCCCAGGGGATTTAGCACCTCTGTGCTGGCTCTGAGGGTGCTTGAGCCCGATTTCTTATGGTTGGGTGTCCCTGGCTGAGCTCAAAGGCAGGTGGCTCTGGAGGACATGGGGTCTTGGTAGGTGGACATGTGCTGGACCAGAGCACTAGGGAAACACAGGGATTCAGCTTGGCAAAGTCCAGTAGTCCCACATCCATCAGTGGTAACAAAATGGTGCTGTCAGATTCCAGAGGCTGGGAGCAAGGATGATAAGCTTCTGGTGGGAGCAGCAGGGTCCAAAGTTTGGTGCTGATTCACAGCAGCTCCATCCCAAGATGCTTCTTGCCCTGGGAGGGAAATTGTTGCCATCTCTGGGAGCAAGCTTGGGAGAGACTCCTCCAGACCCAGCATAGGGACCATGAAGGACATGATCTGGGGTGAACACAGACACAGCTGGAGCCTTCTGTGTCCTGGGCTGTTGGCACGGAGCAGGTGAGCCCCTTGACCTCACCAGTCATGCTCCCACCATCCTCTGTTGCTCAGTGGCTTTTGGTTCCAAATTTTCACCTTTCCCCACCTGCCTCCTGCTTCATAAATCCTTGATACCCTCTCTACGTGCTGTGACTCTTCATCAATCCCTGCTGGGTGTCCTGGGTTTTTGGTAGTGTCTTTTCCAAGCCTTTTAAAACCCCGGGATGCCTGTGATCTCTCCCTCTCAGCTCTCTGGTGATGGTTTATGAGGGCCTGGGGGGTGGCTGCAGAGTGAAGGGATGAGGCAGGTGTTGGAAGGGCACCAGTTCCCTGCAAATCAATTTTCACCTGCCTGAAGCCTGGGTCAGAAGAAGAGGAGGAGAGTGTTGGGGAGAGGGCCTAGGAAAGAGCCACCCCCCACCAGCCAGATGTCAAGATCTGGCCACAGCTGTTTCGTGCCCAGCAGGAGAGAGGAACAGCCAGGAAGGGAGAGAGGAAAGATGGGTCCTGGCAGGAATTCCCAGCCACTGAGCAGCGAGAGGAAAGCATGGGCAGAAAGGAACAGGCTGCTCCCTCCTGCATTGCTGACATCAGGGTGAGATCCTGCAGGAGAGGTGCCCAAAATGTGCCCTCTCTGGAGGTGTTTTGCTGGTGGCTGGAGGCTGAGGTTGCTTGGTGCTCCCCAGGAGCCCACAGCTCACCCCAAAAATGTCCATGAGAGAGGGTTAAATGGAAAGGTGGCTGTAGGACACCATCAGTGATGCTTGAGGCACCTTCTTGAGTCATAAATCAGAGAAATGAGCTTTTCTTTTCCCCTACATCTGCTCAGGGTAGAACAAAAAGCCTCCTCGCAGCACCTCTCCTTGCCAGCCTGCTGGGGAGCACTGAGGAGCAGGTGGGAAGGACTAACCCCTTGGCTTAACCAACACCCCTCAGGCTGGTGGGCTTGATGGCCTTTGGGAGCTGCAGGGACAAAGCACTTGTTAAATGTGTAAGCAGAGACCCCAGGCATTGTTTAGTCAAGGACAGTCCAAAGGCTTTTCATGTGCTGGTGGCACTTCTGAGCTGTCCCCAAGCTGGCAGGAAGAGTTAGCCCTGGGCCTCCCCAGAATTACAGGTCATTGTCAAAGGTGCCCCTTCTGTGTTGCTGCTGAGCTCCTGGGGGGAAGGGGCTGTGTGGGGTCACCTTTGCTGGGAGAGCAATGCTGCTCCATCCTGGCTGTGAGGCCAAACAGATGCCTGTGAGAGGGAACTGTGGGTGGGGATGGAGCCCGAGGGCAAGAGAGGCAGCAGAGAAAGGGGCTGGATGGTACCAGGAGCAGAACAGGTGCCCACCTGCTCTCTCTCCTGGCTGGGTCAAGGGGAGCATCAGAGCTGGTTGCAGAGATGTCAGCACACAGGGATCAGAGCTCCTGCCCTGGGCACTGCTCAGAGCAGCCACAGGCTGGGCCAAACCCTGTCCATGTGGCCAGGCTGGGAGCAGAGGACAAGATGCCTGTGGTGCTGCTTGACTCCTGGGCCAAGCTGGGGCATCAGTGTCTGTGCCTCATTAGCCCCCTGGGAAGAGAGGCAGTCATTTAATTGCATTTACAGCAGACCCTGCTCATCACTTGGTCTCTACCTGTGTCTGTCACGTGAGCTCAGACCTCTGTCCCCTCAGAGTGGCACCACCAGATGTGCTGGGCACCACCAGATATGGAGCAGATGGCCCCTTATCCCCACCCCTGTTGGTGCTTGTGTTGGTGTGAGCACCCAAGTGTGCTCCAGGGGACATGAGGGCCCTTCCCATGGCCACCCACACCTGTGCATCCAGGTGTGGGGCTCAGCACCAGGTCTTTCCCACAGCAGCAGGGACTTTGCTGAGGAGAAGGGGCAGGTGGGCAGAGCCAGCCCCTCCAGCAGTGGCTGAGGGAAGGGGATGCTGCTGGCTGGGCGTTTGTGGATGGATATTGCTGGCAATTATGATAATGGCTGGGACATTCAAAGCTGACACCTTCCTCCTGGGTGATGAACAGGCTGTCTGACTCCTGGGCATTTGTTATTCTCAGCTTTCATGCTGGCTAATCTAGAGCTCTGGGTGCTCAATGCTAATGAGCTGTGTTGCCAAGTCCCCTCCTGAGCAGCAAAGCAGCTCCTGGGATCAAGGGGGTTAAGTATGGAAAGTGTCTCCTACATTAACTAATTAGTAGGCAACCAGATTGACTTCTCTAGCCATCCCTGGCCCCAGCTGCTTCCTGTGCATTTGCTTCCTCTCTCTTTGCTTGCTCAGATAACTGGGTAGGGCTTCACTGAGCTGCCCTTGCCCTCACTTGGGCAAGAGTGTCAGGAGGAGAAACCTGATGTAGTGGGTGGGGGTGGGGTTTGGCTGAGATTGACTTCTCTAGCCATCCCTGGCCCCAGCTGCTTCCTGTGCATTTGCTTCCTCTCTCTTTGCTTGCTCAGATAACTGGGTAGGGCTTCACTGAGCTGCCCTTGCCCTCACTTGGGCAAGAGTGTCAGGAGGAGAAACCTGATGTTGTGGCTGCAGTTGAGTTTGGCTGCCAAGCCAGAGAGCCAGGAGTGGGTGGTGGAAAAGCCACGGGAGGGTGTGTGGTGTTTGGCCTGGGTTTGGCCCAAGTGGTCATTAGGCAAATAATGTGAGGGGAGTGGTTGGGCTTGGTTGGAGCCTTGGTTTTTATGAGCCTTTGCTGGAGGAAGGTGTGAGCCCACAGCTCCGCATGTGGAAATGTGTGCAGACCTCTTGGAGGGAGGGAGCAGGGGCAGAAACCCAGGGGAGATAATCCTGCCTTGCCCCAGCCCAGTGTGCACCAAACCAGCATGAAACACCGACTCCATGGCCCATCCAGAAGGGAGTGCTTGACAAGGCTATTTGCTGCACAGAAATGCTCCTGTAAACGTTTCAAACAGGGGTTTGAAAGCTTTTTATTCCTTTATTTCCTTTCTGGTGCTAATGCTTGAAGGTTTCCTGTAATTGCTTCCCTGTTTTTAATGCTCTGTGGCTTCTCTGAAATATTTTTGTTTTAATTACAGTATTGATTTAGATACAATGCTAAGAAGGCCCTGGAAAAAAAAAAAAAAGGTAAAAGAAAAGCAATTACTAGAGTGCTCTAATGGAAAGGAGCCTCACGTGGGGAACCAGCCCAGACCTCAGCAGTTATTATTATTTATAGAGCCCTGGAAAGGAGCACTTGGCTAGGCTCGCACAGGGTTATAGACAGGCAGGCTGTTACCATCAATAAAGCAGGTACTTGCCCAGCACTGGCAGAGGGGCCTGCTGGTGCTCACCCTCCTGGGCCTGACCCCATCCCTGCCCGTCTCCTGCCAGAATGCTACCCAGTCCACACCCCTGGACTGGCAGGGACACCCCAAACCAGCCCCCAACCCAGTGGCAAAGCCTTGGCCACAGCCCAGTGGGTGCCCACCAGGGTCAGAAAGGTGCCTGCTGAGGGTGGAGGATCTAGGATCATCCTACCAAAGGTGATTTGAGCATGAAACCCCTCAGGCAATTTTTGGTGGTGTTTTTGTGGTTTTTTTTGTGCTTTTTTTTTTTTTTAAATTTTATTTCAAGGACTCTGCCATGAGGCTGTTGCCATGAGAGATCTCTGTTCAGCTGGGATGGCATGTGAGGGTGTTGTAGGCTGGGGGAAGAAAGGCAGGCACTGAGAGAGGAGGTGAATGTTATCTTGTCAAGGTAATGAAAGAACTGAGCCCAAGATGTGCCACAGAGAGGGAGCTGACTTCTTCCTAAAATGTGTAAGACATATTGCTGGGAAAACTCTATTAAGGATTTGAAAAGGTGAAAACCTTCCATCCAGTTGACTCCTGAGAAAGGTTCTTCAGCACCAAAGAGATCAATAGAGGCTTTTGCCCTTAGCTATTCTAGCATGAAAGGAAAGTCTTATGAATACTTGCCAGATTAATGAGACAGAGGGACTCATAAATATGTCAGAAAAACACAATAGCTGGAGATGAAATAGATGCCTTCTTTGAATACAGAGCAATATTCACGAGGCTGAGAGGTTTGCCAGGGGTTGTCCCCCTGGGGTGGGCTGTGTCCCTGGTCAGCTGTGCCAGGCGGAGTCCCTGCTGCTCTATGGCTTGGGCTGGGGCAGGAGCTCGTCCTCTGGTGAAGGGTAGAGGAGATTGCCTTTGCAGTCCCTGCAGGATGGCAGGGCTGGGCCATCACCCGTGGGGTCCTGTGCAGCTGGATTTAATGTCTGCCATCACATTCTGCTCTTTATGGTCTGTAGGTTGGGATGGTCACTCCTCAGCAGGAGCAGATCCAGGCTGCAGGATACAGAGCATCAGGTGCCTTGGTGTGTTCCCAAAACGCACAGCAGCAGATCTCTCTTGTGGTCCAGCACCCTCCAACAGCCCTGCAGAGACACCCCATGCAGATGCTGTCCCAGGAGTTGGCACAACAACACCTGCTGCAGCTCCTGCTCTGGCCCCTTTGGGGTGTGGGGGCTCTGCTTAGAACAAGGAGTCAGGCCTGGGGTGAAGAGAGGAGAGGAAGAGGTGCTCTCTGTGCTTGGTGAAAGCTTGCAGAGAAGCTGCTTTCCAAGGGAAAGATGTTTTTCTTCCTCTGGCTCTTTCC
>NW_009953648.1:696414-697531 GCF_000747805.2 Chaetura pelagica
TCTTTCCCTCTGGCAGTTTGCCCATGGCATTCAAACTCTCTGCAGCAGGTGACCCTGCAGTGTCACCCCCCTGGGCTGCCCCTGTGGCTGGGCTGGGAGAGCTGAGGAGCTCCCCTGGGCTCTGCAGACATCTCTCCTCTGAGTTGCAGAGAAATCACATCACTTCTTGCTGACAAATGTCCCTCCCCAGGCTTGTACTGGGGATGATCCAGCCTGGGATGTTGTGCACAGTCCCCTCCTGTCTCCAGATCCCCAGGAAACACCAGCCTGGGGAGCAGGGACTGGTGGCACTGTCAGCCTCATCCATACTGAATGAGAGCTGCCAGGGGGACAGCAAGATGTTGTGTGTGACACTGCAAAGAGCTCCTTGTCCTCCTCGTAGGGCAGAGCCCCCAGCACTGCCTGGCCCAGGGAGCAGCCCTGCAGGGGGGTCTGGGGCAGGAGGGGGATGCCTTGCTGGGACCACCACAGGGCTGTGGAAAGGGGCTCAGGAGCATCGAGCTGGATTTTTCAAGTGCAGGTTGGAGGTGATGCTGCTGGCCTGAGGTTTGTGGGCATCTCTCCTCTTCCCACTCACTGTGCCAGCCTGTAGCTGCAAGGGCAGGGACCCAGGGCTGGCACTGCCCTTACCTTCACCCTCCTGCGGGCCTCCCTGTGCTCCAGGGGATCTGGGCAACTCCCTGGGGGCTGTGTGGGAACACAACACAAGTCTTTTTCCAGCCGTGGTCTCCTCTTGGGGGGGTGGAAGGGGATCAGCAGAGGGGATGTGGCCAAGTGCGAGGTGCAAGGAAAAGCTGGGGCAGCTGGTTGAAGGCTCCTGAGGGTTTGGGGAGCTCGTCCCCAGGGAAAACACCCCTGCGTGTAGGTGTTTAATAGGACTCGGGCGTGGAGAGGCGCTGCATTGATCGCCATGGTAACCGGGAGCGGTGAACAGGCTGAAGTCATCCTGGGAAACATCCCGACGGGGGTCCCGGCGGCCCTGATGCGAATTAACGACCAAGTTGGCAATGACTCAGTGTAGCAGAAACCCCAGCCATGGCATCGCAGAAGGGTCCCGAAGGGTGGTGATGGAGTGTGGCAGGGGGGGGGGCGACCCCTGGCCCCAACACCAGGCCGG
>NW_009953648.1:697586-699169 GCF_000747805.2 Chaetura pelagica
GCCCCTGCCCCCGCCCGAGAGCCGGCTCTGCTCCCTGCCCCCCGCACAGGCAGCCCCGCGCCTGCGGGAAGCGTCGGGAAAGCTGGAGTCAAGCAGCTGGGAATCCCCAGAGCAGCGCAGCTCCTGCCCGGAGCATCTCCTGCCTTACCCAGGGCAGAGCATCCCCTCCTGCCAGTCCCACTGAAGGATGCAGGCAGAGCCTCAGGGCTGGGACAGGACCTGTCAGGGCTGCTCAAGTGGCCTTGTCCCCCTTTGTCACTTGGTGTCTCTCATGAAGCTGTTTTTCCCCGTCAAAATTGGCACTTCCCATTGCAGTGGCTGAAGCAGCAGCTCAGACAGGACCTGGCTTTGCCAGCCTGTGCCTCCAGCAGCAACCCCAGAGGATTTATGCTGTAACACCTCCTTCCGCAGGTGCTCTGGGGATTTCCTCTTCCTCCCTGCCTGGATGGCAGCTCAGCACGTGCTGTTCCCTTTGTTGAACCCAGTGGGTCGGTGCCTCCCTGGCGTGTCAGGGTCAGAAAAGGGCCAATGAGGACACTGTCCACATCACAGTAAAGCCCTCCAGCAGGGATTTTGCACCATTTCAGAAACCTCTTGGCTTTCTGAGGCCTTCCACAGGGTTTTGGGGTTGCAAAGGATTTCCCTGCCAGGCACCTGGATTACTCTCCACCACAACCAAGAGCTCCTGGTGTCCCCACCACATCCCCAGGCTGTGTCCATGAGCCCACCAGGCTAGTGCAAGGAAAGCTTTCTTTCAGAAAGCCTTTCCCCCACATCACTTTTTAGTATTTGCCTTTTGATTTCCACTCCAAATCTCTTGCTTTACCCCTCTTAACTTCTCTAAGTGAGTTCTGCTGTGCAGTAATTTCACAGGCAGTTTCAAGGTTGGAGCGAAAGGCTGTGGCTGCAGAGCCTGCAGCTCTCCAGGGGAAGGTGAAGGGATGCAAATTGTTGACAGAGGGCTTTTCAATTTAGCATGCGAAGATGGGCTGGTTGAAAGGGGAAACTAGACAAACCCAGGACAACAGGACAGGGGAGCAGCAATTGGAGCAATTTGCCAAGGCTCGTGATGGATTTTCCTTCACCCATGATGTTCAAGTTTAGATTGGATGCTTTTCAGAATGCTCTGGTCATGTTCAGAAAGCATTAATTCAGGGTGATGCTTCAGAGGAGGTGGGACTGGTCCTGCCTTCAAAGCCATGAGTTCTCCTAGGCTTTTCCATGTTTCCTTTTCTCAGCCTTGATCATTCAACTGTGGGGCTGCCTTGGCCCACCTGACTGGGACTTGCTGACCTCACCTTTTCCCTGTGACCATCACTGTGTGGGATCAAGGTCCAGAACATCTTGGTTGGGCAGCCCCTGAGCACGTAACTCCCCACCTTCCCCCTTGCTCACTGCCCCTCCATGCTCCAAGGAATCCAGGGAGCTTTTCCCTTCTTTTTATTGCTTAGCGTTTTCATCACACAGTCTCCAGAATGACTGTCCCCTTCCCTGCTCTGTAACTCTGATGTGCCCCTTGGGTTCATTAAACTGTTTGCCTTGCTCTTTTCAGTTTTTTTTTTTTTTTTTTTTTTTTTTTTCTG